>NC_057803.1:408411032-408473542 GCF_018294505.1 Triticum aestivum
ACAGGCGGCGGCGGGCGGCGGACGGGCCGGCGCTGGGCCTGCGGGCCCGCGTCGGTGGGAGGCGGCGGTGATGTGGGCACGCTGCCACGTGGCGATGCGGGATAGGCTGGAGGCGGCAGGGCGGACACGTCCGGCTCGCGCGGACGTTGTCCGGCGGTGGCCGGGAGGTTTTTAGGGTTTCGGGGAGAGGGAGAGATCCGAAAATGTAGGGGTCTATATATAGGCATAAGTGGAGCTAGGAGAGTCCAAATGAGGTGCGGTTTTCGGCCACGCGATCGTGATCGAACACTCTAGGACATGGAGCAGAGTTTGGTGGGTTTTGGGCCAAATTGAAGGGGTGTTGGGCTGCAACACACACGAGGCCTTTTCGGTCCCTCGGTTAACCGTTGGAGTATCAAACGAAGTCCAATTGATATGAAACTTGACAGGCGGTCTACCGGTAGTAAACCAAGGCCGCATGACAAGTCCCGGTCCAATCCGGAAATGTTTAATCCCCACACACGAAAGAAAGCTAGAAATGACCACCGGAGGAGAACGAAGCGCCGGAATGCAAAATGGACAACGGGGGAAAAGCTCGAATGCTTGAGACGAACACGTATGCAAATGCAATGCACATGATGACATGCTATGAGATGCATGACAAAGAAAACAACACACGGAGACAAAGACCCGAACTCGAGAAATAAATATAACTTAACACCGGAAACGGCAAGAGTTGGAGTACAAATAGGGAAAGTTACATCCGGGGTGTTACACCCGCTCCTGCTCTCTTTTACTGCATTAGGACAACACGATTCCTCTGTTACTTGCTGCGGTAGTTGAACCCCTTATCCTCTGCATGACCTGTCATTGCCATAGTAAATAGATGAAACCCACTAGCATGAGTAGGAGTTGTTTGAGCCCTGATGTGCCTACTCATTCATGCTTGTTTGTCATGCCTGCTACTGCTTTGAGTTGAGTCAGGTCTGATTCATCGGGGATGAATCGGAGGTGTGTAAACATGTCCTACTGTTGAGAGCTAAGTGTGTGAACACGATTTGGTAAAGGTAGCGGTGAGAGGCCATGTAGGAGTACATGGTGGGTTGTCTCATTGAAGCCGTCCTTAGGATCTGAGTTCTGTGTTTGTGATCCATGAAACAGTTACTACCACGCATTGGGCCCGAAACCAATGGACCCTCTCGGCTTCTTGATCACCCTTGTCCTCTGTCCAGGAGTTGCAACTAGTTTCTAGTGTTTGTAGGTTATGTGTTGGCGGTCGTGCGTAGCGCTGACCCTAGGGGTGGGCTATGTTGCGATAGATACACTGTGGCCGGGTATGCCGGGCGCCCGTTTGGCGTCTCGGGACCCTGTTCACATCGTTCGGGGCCGTATGTGGAAACCTCGGCCGGACTCCCTACGGATGGAACCTGGATAGGCGATAAACCTGGACTAGAGACTTGAGTGTTTAGGTAGGCCGTGGCCGACACCCTCGTTGGGCTTCCGCTTGAAGGTTGCCGAGTACATGTCGCGTAAACGGCGGTAAGTGGTGAGAGCGTGTGTGAAGAAGTACACCCCTGCAGGGTTAACTTCATCTATTTGAATAGCCGTGTCCGCAGTAATGGACTTCTGGGTTGCCTATAATAGTTCTTAGACAAGTGAAAGTGGATACTCTAAAATGTGCAAGATAAGCGTGAGTGCTATGGATGACGTTCTCGTAGGGAGACGGGAGCGGATCCATAGTGGTTTATTGATATGGTGAATATGTGGACTCATGTGCGCCATCTCAAAAGAGTTACTTACAATCGTAGTTTAAGATAGCCACCGAGTCAAAGCTGGCTTGCTGCAGTTAAACTCCACCACCCCCCTGTTGATACCGATGCAATGTAGCTAGTTCTGATGTAAGTTTTGCTGAGTACTTTTGTACTCACGTTTGCTTAATTTATGTTTTGTAGAGAGATTTCAGTCTCGCTAGTAGTTTCACGTGGACTTCGACGTTTATAGCTTGATACCTTAGCTACGATCTTGTGCCCTCGGCAGGATCTGGTAGATAGTCAGGCTTCTCAGCCTTCTTCATTTGTAGTTGTTTGTACTCAGACAAGTTAAACTTCTGCATGTGCTTGTTGCTTGTATGCTCTGTATGTTGGGTCATGAGACCCATGTTTGTAATATCTCGCTCCTCGGAGCCTAATGAATAAATACTTGAGTCGTAGAGTTATGTTGTGATGCCATGTTGTATTTACACATGTCGAGCATATTCTGTGTACGATTGAAATGCTTGGTATGTTTGGGATCCGACAACCTAGTTGTTTATCCTTCGTAGCCTCTCTTATGGGGAAATGTAGTCTTGTGCTTCCATGAGCCATAGTAGTCCGCTACAGCCCGGTTCACCGGAGTCCTGCTAGCCCAGCACTACTGCTCAGGACACTTGACTGGCCGGCATGTGTTTCACTTTGTTCCTGTGTCTGTCCCTTCGAGGAAATGTCACGCGGTGACATCCGGAGTCCTGTTAGGCCAGTGCTGCAGCCCGGATTCACATGCTGCTGACCGACATGCTCGATGTTGATTCATGTATGCATGTTCCCGTAAGTTAGTGCCACTTTGGGTTCACGACTAGTCATGTCGGCCCGAGTTCTCTGTCATATGGATGCTAGCGACACTATCATATACGTGAGCCAAAAGGCGCAAATGGTCTCGGGCCATGGTAAGGCGACACCCATGGGAATACCGTGCGTGAGGCCGCAAAGTAATATTAGGTGTTACAGGCTAGATCGGTGTGACTTAGAATCGGGGTCCTGACACCCGGCCACGCGTCGAGTCCGGTTCCGCCGTGAGCACGGCTACTCCCTTGCGCTTCACGTCCTTATCCTTGTCTTTCTTCTCTTCAGGGTTCGTAGCAAGGAGCTCGAGGAGGGAGAGGCGCTCCTTCTCAGCTCTTGCGCACTTGGTCGCCATATTGAATATCTCCAGAGCTGAGCATAGCTCTTCGTGGATGGTGAGATCCTCCTTCATCTTGATGTCGCGGACGCCATCGGAGAACACGGAGATGATGGCCTCGTCTGTCACCTTGGGGATATTGAGGCGGACGCTGTTGAAACGCTGGATGTACTTTTGCAGGGTTTCCCTTGGTCGTTGCTTGATGCATCACAGGTTGCCTGTGTCACAGCCCCAGATCAGCCCTTGTTTGTTTTTGCTTTAGCATCCATGCAACATGTTTAAATTTTATGAAATTTGAAATGGGGATGACCAAGCCCTAGCACCAAAGCATTGCAAATAGGTTCAACTTCAAAATATTTTCAAAGAACCCAAATTGGTTTGCAAAAATGTTCATGATTACTGGAAAAGGGTGAAAACCATATCCAGAGATGATGGATATTTTTCCAAGACATTTTTGTATTTTTGATTAAACCATATTGTATTTGAATTGGGGCATTTAAATACTATTAATATTTTTAAATGCTCCAACAATTCTGAAAATAGTTGAGGGCCTCTGTAATAATTCAGTTAATGTCCACAATTATTCTCAGGATTTATAAAAAATGATTTAGTGTCTAAAACTAAATCAAAACAAACTACAGAAAATAGAATTAGAAAAGAGGAAATAAAAGAAAGGGAGAGAAGGCCACCAGGCCACCTACCTAACTTACCTGGCGCCCACTTACCTGGCCCAGCACGGCCCAGCCCATCTCCACTCCCCCTGTCGTCTTCCTCCTCGCCAGAAGGACCGAGGCGTGGCGCGCGCCCGAGAGGCCTCGGCCACCTCCTGCTTCCCCTGGCCACCTCCTGCTTCCTCCTCGACGCCCCGGTGACGCCACGCGCCTCCCCGACCCCCTCTCACCTCTCCCTCACTCGCTGCACCCTCTCTCCCTCCCCTGACTCCCTTCCCCGAGCTCACCCGAGAGTCGCCGTCGCCGCCGTTCGCCATAGCCGCAGCCACCAGCCCTCCCTCGCCCTTCCGCCAGTTCCAGAAGCTCCGCCGCTGACCTCTACACCGTCCCCGCCAAGCCACACGAGCGGACGCGCCCTGCAGCGGCTTCCCCGACCTCTTCTTCAAGCTTCGGCCGCCGAGATCGCCGGCGACCGTGTGCCCTCCCTGACGCCTCCCCGAGCTCCCCGAGGCCACCGTCGCAACCCCTGTGAGCCTCCGGTCGATTCCCCTCTTCTCCCCGCGTCGATTTCGCGCCCTAGCCACAAATGCACATAGCCGAGTTGTGCTTGCCGCCGGCGAAGTCGTCACCATGGCTTGAGCAAGCCCAGCTTGCCCCTGAGCATGTCATCGCGCTCGCGCTGCTCCCAGGAGCCGATCTAGCCCACCCGTTCGTCTCACCGTGCACCACAACGCCGATTCCAAGCACACCCGAACTCCGGCCGCCGCCTTGGAGCTCGCCGTCGTCGGCTCCGGCCACCACCACCGTTCGACGCGTGCCACTGCGTGCGTTTGAATGCAACTAACCGCGCTCGAAATGATGCCCTGAGGGCGATTTCCGAAGCCCGCCGCCGCATCTGGCCTCGCCGGCGTCATGTCGCCGGTGGGGTTGACCCACTTGACCACGGCGGAACCCCCCCTGGGTCGATGACAGGTGGGGCCAGCCCCTGTTAATTAGTTTAGGTGTTAGATTAGTTAACACTAATTAATTTAGTTAATTATTTAAGCCACTGACATGTGGGCCCAGCCCCGCTGACATTTTCGTTAGTATTAGTTTAACCCTAATCAACCCAGTTAACCAACTGAGTCACTGACACGCGGGACCCACTGTCAGGTTTGACCTGGACCCGCCTAGTTGACCTGCTGACATCAGCATGACCTAGTGCTGACGCAATAAATCATTTCTGGATTTATTATTATTTCAGGAAATTCAGAAAATGCCCTAAACTTCAATAATTCATAGAAATTCAACCGTAACTCCAAATTAAATAATTTATATATGAAAAATTATCAGAAAAATTCAAGGAATCCATCTGTACCATTTTCATGCATGTTAGAACAACTTATAGCTGATGTTTAGCACAAATCAATTAAATGGCATTTGAATAATCACATATGGAGTTTGAATTTGAATCTTGTATTCAAACCAACCCCATTTAACTTGTTGCTAGATGCATTAGCCCAAAACACATTCATTTTGCCATGTCATGATCATGCATCATATTGTGCATTGCATTGATTGTGTTCCCTTCTGTGTTGCCGGTATTTGTCCCCTCTCGATAGACGCGATACCGATGATGTGATCGTTGACACTGATGAAGACTCAATGCTATCTTCAGAAGTGCCAGGCAAGCAAAAACCCCTTGTTCATTCCGATAAAATCCCACTCTCTCGCTCCTGCTCTCTTTTACTGCATTAGGACAACAACGATTCATCTGTTACTTGCTGCGGTAGTTGAACCCCTTTATCCTCTGCATGACTTGTCATTGCCACAGCAAATAGATGAAACCCACTAGCATGAGTAGGAGTTGTTTGAGCCCTGATGTGCCTACTCATTCATGCTTGTTTGTCATGCCTGCTACTGCTTAGAGTTGAGTCAGGTCTGATTCATCGGGGATGAATCAGAGGTGTGTGAACATGTCCTACTGTGTGTGAGCTAAGTGTGTGAACACGATTTGGTAAAGGTAGCGGTGAGAGGCCATGTAGGAGTACATGGTGGGTTGTCTCATTGAAGCCGTTCTTAGGAACTGAGTTCTGTGTTTGTGATCCATGATTCAGCTACTACCATACATTGGGCCCTGAAATATGACCCCGCTCGACTTCTTATTCACCCAAGTCCTCTGTCCAGGAGTTGCAAGTAGTTTCTGGTGTTTGTAGTATGCTGGAGGCCGTGCACAGCGCTGACCGGAGGGGTGGGCTGTGATGCGGTAGGCACGTGGCCGGGTAAACCGGGCACCCGTTTGGTGTCACGGAACCCTGCTCACATCGTTTGGGGCTATGAGCGAAACTCCGGCCGGATCTCCTCATGGATGGAACCCGAATAGGCGATAAACCTGGACTAGAGACTTAGGTGTTTAGGTAGGTCGTGGTCTACACCCACGTCGGCTTTCGCTTGAAGTCTACCGAGCACATGTCGTGCGCGGACGCTAAGTGGTGGAAACATGTATGAAGAAGTACACCCCTGCAAGGTTAATATCATCTATTCGAATAGCCTTGTCCGCGGTATATGACTTCTGGGTTGCTTATATCAGTTCATAGACAAGTGGAAGTGGATACTCTAAAATACGCAAGATAAGCGTGAGTGCTATGGATGGCGTTCTCGTAGGGAGACGGGAGCGGATCCATAGTGGTGTATTGATATGGTGAATATGTGGACTCGTGTGCGCCACCTCAAAAGAGTTGCTTGGAGTCGTAGTTTAGGATAGCCACCGAGTCAAAGCTGGCTTGCTGCAGTTAAACTCCACCATCCCCTTTGTTGATAATGATGCATATGTAGTTAGTTCTGATGTAAGTCTTGCTGGGTACATTTGTACTCACGTTTGCCTATTTTATGTTTTTGCAGAGAGACTTCGGTCTCACTAGTAGTTCCACGTGGACTTCGACGTTTAGCTTGTTACCTCAGCTACGATCTTGTGCCTCAGCAGGATTTGGTAGATAGTCAGGCTTCTCAGCCTTTTTCATTTATAGATGTCTGTACTCAGACATGATAGCTTCCGCTTGTTCTTTGATATGTATGCTCTGAATGTTGGGTCATGAGACCCCTGTTTGTACTGTCTCGCTCCTCGGAGCCTATTGATTAAATACTTGAGTTGTAGAGTCATGTTGTGATGCCATGTTGTATTTGCACATATCGAGCATATTGTGTGTATGTTATTGAAATGCTTGGTATGTGTGGGATCTGACTATCTAGTTGTTTATCCTTAGTAGCCTCTCTTACCGGGAAATGTCTCCTAGTGCTTCCACCGAGCCATGGTAGCTTGCTACTGCTCCGGAACACTTAGGCTGGCCGGCATGTGTCCTCCTTCGTTCCTGTGTCTGTCCCTTCGGGGAAATGTCACGCGATGAATACCGGAGTCCTGTTAGCCCGCTACAGCCCGGTTCACCGGAGTCCTGCTAGCCCAGTGCTACAGCCTGGATTCACTCGCTGATGACCGACACGTTCGATGCTGGGTCATGGATGCCTGTCCCTGTAAGTCTGTGCCACTTTGGGTTTACGACTAGCCATGTCAGCCCAGGCTCCTTATCATATGGATGCTAGCAACACTATCATATACGTGTGCCAAAAGAAGCAAACGGTCCCGGGCAAAGGTAAGGCGACACCCGTGAGAATACCGTGCGTGAGGCCGCAAAGTGATATGAGGTGTTACATGCTAGATCGATGTGGCATTGAGTCGGGGTCCTGACAGCGTTGGTATCAGAGCTTGACTGCCTGTAGGATTACCAAGCCAAACTGGTCGAAGTTGAGTCTAGAAATTCTTTAGTTATATAAGGGAATTGATTGTGGGATGGAACGTAAGGCTCTTTTTACTCCTTATACCTCATGCCCTTCTGATCTGAGTCATCTTATCTTTCCTACGGGGATTAAGAGTTAGGCTATCTCTTCTTTCTATCAGGATCACGCGTTACTAATCCGTAGACTTATAAGATTGTTGGATTTAAGCTTGCGTTCAGTTTCTACTACTTCTGTATGTTAATTGTTGATCTCGAAACCTTGATATTGTGCTTCTGAGTGGTTATGCCACCATTTTTGTGAATGTCTCAAATCTCTTCTGAGCATTTACAGCCGTTATGCTGTCCGAGTCATTCCAGGTTTCTAAATAGTCTGATGCATTTGCAAATCCTTTCCCTCTGGTTTCGATGCTCCTTTATGCCAGCTCAATCACACTAATTGTTCAGTTGAGGTATTCTACTGCCTCGACCTTTATGTTGGAATAATTATTATGACCCTAGGTGTCTCAGGGGATCATCTAGTGGTCTAGCCATGATTTGTGTCCTAGTGTGATGATTCTGGCCTTTATTCTCGAAAGCATTCTGTGATGCTACTTAGGAGTAGGTATTCTATTCCTGGGTTTTGAACCCGAGATTCATACTACTTACATCATGTTGATAGTGTTGCTAGTTCCTTTAGGATAATAGTAACCTTTGCGATAGTCCTTGAGGTTCATGGTACATCCTTCTTCCAATTACCATGAATCATTCTTGGCAGGAGTTCTTCTGAACCAAAAGATGACCACAAGAGAGCTCTCGATGAGTTCTCCATGCTATATTGTGACTCTGCCAGCTCAACCTTTCTGCATGGGTTATCCGGAAGAATTATGTTGAAATCGTTCGACATGCTAATCCATGCCTCCACAACTCGAAAAGTTATATGTTCCTTTGAGTTGTCCCTCTTTATTTGTCTACTGACCTTCGTCTATCAATTGATAGTCAAGAGTATGCGTGCGTTCGTTTATCGATGCCTATTACTCTTGTGGTCCGTCAAGCCATTCTATCGCGGAATGACTAGGAGAAACAAACTCCAGTACCTCTTCCATATCCAGGATTGGGTCAAAGAAGTTGTGCTCCGCAGAACAAATTGCTAATCCAGCTTTTGCTCTGTTCTACCTTGGAGTATTACCATCTTTATATCGGGATTGTTATAGGAATTGCACACCATCCTATGAACTCTTGGTACAGTGATACTTCTTGCCATCATTGTCATTCCTCGGTCCTCGTGTTGATGCAACCGGAATACCGACAAATGAATTGTGATGTGTGAAATCAATACTCCTAGCAACCTTGTTGCTTGGTAGTTAAGTGGACAATAACCTCATTCTTAACGTGTTGGTTCTTGAATCATCATTCTAAGATTGATCGTGCTACCTTGTCCATCTTCCTGGTGCACATTTCGATTGATGAGTTAGGATTTTGTCAAGTCCTCGCTCATTTGGTCATATCGTCTTGCCCTGAAAAGCAAGATTGTTCTCGACCTTAGTAACATATCGGTGGTTCGTGATTTTCCGAATATCTTCTCGAAAGTATCACCAGGTTGTCACCTGACTGTTATGTTGAGCTCGTGATCAAGTTGGTTTTCCAATAAACCACTTTTTTTTCCAAGAATCGGTGTTAGATATCCCTGAGCTAGTTGGTTAAGCTAGACAACAACTTGGAGAATTGGAAGATAAAAGCTTGCCTAACTTAGTTCGTTCCAAAGGGATATTCTTGTGTAGTGTGTGTTGAAGAAAGATGATATCTTCATCGATTGGTCCCTGTGATCAGTTGCTGGACCTATTGTCTTATCAATCCTTTGATTTGAGTGTGGGCTATCGTCAAATCAAATCAGAACCAACGATGTTCGTAATATTGTCTTACTCGTGGATTTTCCTCGAGCATACACCATTACATCTTTTGGTCTGACCAATGCTATCACCTTGTTCACCAAGTTGTGGAATTCCATCTTCATGGAAATCTCGATGATTTGTTGTTGAGCCCATCAACATCATTTTATCTTCTCCAAGATCTTGTTGGACAATAAGTTAGTGTTGGAAACTTTTGAAAGCATTTTCTTCATGCTAGCTCATGAAGTATTTGTTTGATGAAAGGAGTGACTTCCTTTGATTCACGTGCATTTGATGTAAGTTGCCGTCGTGAATTCGAGGAAGATTGTTTTGTTTCCTTTGGAATCATCCCAAATCAGTCATGCACACGTGCGAAGTATTCTGTGGTCTGGAGACTTGCAACCTCCATTCTATATGTGTCCCTAGCACACCAAGCCACTGATTGATTTGTTCAAGGTTAATAAGTTCTAAGTGCCAGTCCCGAAGGTACCAGACGGATTGGTAGAAAACTTCGATATCCTCGCTGATGGTTCCCCCTCCTGAACTCGGTAGTGTTTTATTATGAGACTACTTTGTGGTCATGCTTGTCTGGGACAACGTGTTCACATGATTGTAGCAGAACCAGCTCATGTTTTGGAGCTTACTATCGTAGTTCATTCCCCGAGAATCTTGCAACGTCATCTCGTCGATTTGTGTTGCAAACTTTCGTTTCTCTTTCTAGACTCGATGAGTCTGGAATATCCTGACACCAGTCAGATCTGAATCTTAGGCAGATATGATGGTTGGAACATTTTCCCAAGAACGATAATAATGGTCTCACTGTAACCGGTAAAGTGGATGTCGTGGCCAACACATCTAGCCGGAAAACCCATTATTGTAGGCTCTTGATTGAGGAAGTTGGCCACCTCCCCATAGGGATTTCGTAGGATTTACTCCCTAGTTGAGCCCTATGATTTTTGTGTTCCCGAAGTCCGACCTTTTTACTTGATGATCCAGATATCAAACCATTTCAATAAATGGGTTACACTAGCACATCAAGGAGAACATTAGAAGCGGAGTGCTAAATGTCTCTCGGTTGATCGTCCAGATTTGCCCCTTGGCCTCGCTAAGATGAAATCTGAGAAGGTGTTATCTTCTTTTGCATCCGCATCGTCCGTTAGTATTCATCATGGTAGCAAGTTGTGTGCCAGGATCCTTGACACGGATATTGGTAAAACCTTGATGATTGTGGAAATGCTCAAGTTCTTGAGAGCACGCACAAGCGCTACGTCTTATTATCGGCACTAACTGGGATTCCTCTCAGTTTCCTCGGCAATGCTATGACCTTTTCAAACAGTGAATTCACTCTCTATTGTTGGGTTCTTCCCCAGTTACCAGAATCATTCCCAGCATTTGCATTTTGTTCCCAGCTTGCACCGCCAATGTGCCATTCTACCATGGGTCCCTTCCATTTCCGGTGCTAAGCAAGTTCATCCATTACGTTGTCTTCAACAAGGTAATCCACATCATCCAAGTCCGAGTATGCCATTCTACCGACCCCCTCCAAACGATCGCTCGAGAATTGCCTTAGGCTGGTTTAAAGAGTCTCAATGATCTCTGAATCAAAGGTAATTCTTTTTTCCACTTAAGGGGATATATCTACGAGTCACCATCCCTAAGGTGTCTCGTTGTGGTATCATGGCAACTCAACTCCTCGCTACGTTGACAACCGTTCACCACCCTCTTAGGTGTGGAATTGTTGTCTACCTAGTGAACCCTTATCATCTGCTTCACTCCATTCCTATGGGTGTGTGCTTCGTCTCTCAGCTCGAGAGATGTTGCTATGTCTCATTCCGTGGGTTAATCCTGAGTTATTCGACCTTCGAGAAGAACAATTCTTTTAGGGTCTTTCCTTCCTCTCGTTGTCATGTTAGTTGGAGTTCTCAAGGCAAGACTTCGAGACAATGATGGTGAACGAATCAACGTTCAATTGAAGTGCAACCTGGATCGTGAAGATTGTACTAGTTCGCGTTCCCCCTTCACCTTACCCTACGCTTGAATCTCGGGACGAGATTTTTTTGTTTAGTGGGGGTGAGCTGTCACAGCCCCAGATCAGCCCTTGTTTGTTTTTGCTTTAGCATCCATGCAACATGTTTAAATTTTATGAAATTTGAAATGGGGATGACCAAGCCCTAGCACCAAAGCATTGCAAATAGGTTCAACTTCAAAATATTTTCAAAGAACCCAAATTGGTTTGCAAAAATGTTCATGATTACTGGAAAAGGGTGAAAACCATATCCAGAGATGATGGATATTTTTCCAAGACATTTTTGGATTTTTGATTAAACCATATTGTATTTGAATTGGGGCATTTAAATACTGTTAATATTTTTAAATGCTCCAACAATTCTGAAAATAGTTGAGGGCCTCTGTAATAATTCAGTTAATGTCCATAATTATTCTCAGGATTTATAAAAAATGATTTAGTGTCTAAAACTAAATCAAAACAAACTACAGAAAATAGAAATAGAAAATAGGAAATAAAAGAAAGGGAGAGAAGGCCACCAGGCCACCTACCTAACTTACCTGGCGCCCACATACCTGGCCCAGCACGGCCCAGCCCATCTCCACTCCCCCTGTCGTCTTCCTCCTCGCCAGAAGGACCGAGGCGTGGCGTGCGCCCGAGAGGCCTCGGCCACCACCTGCTTCCCCTGGCCACCTCCTGCTTCCCCTGGCCACCTCCTGCTTCCCCTGGCCACCTCCTGCTTCCTCCTCGACGCCCCGGTGACGCCACGCGCCTCCCCGACCCCCTCTCACCTCTCCCTCACTCGCTGCACCCTCTCTCCCTCCCCTGACTCCCTTCCCCGAGCTCACCCGAGAGTCGCCGTGGCCGCCGTTCGCCATAGCCGCAGCCACCAGCCCTCCCTCGCCCTTCCGCCTGTTCCAGAAGCTCCGCCGCTGACCTCTACACCGTCCCCGCCAAGCCACACGAGCGGACGCGCCCTGCAGCGGCTTCCCCGACCTCTTCTTCAAGCTTCGGCCGCCGAGATCGCCGGGGACCGTGTGCCTCCCTGACGCCTCCCCGAGCTCCTCGAGGCCACCGTCGCAACCCCTGTGAGCCTCCGGTCGATTCCCCTCTTCTCCCCGCGTCGATTTCGCGCCCTAGCCATAGATGCACATAGCCGAGTTGTGCTCGCCGCCGGCGAAGTCGTCACCATGGCTTGAGCAAGCCTAGCTTGCCCCTGAGCATGTCATTGCGCTCGCGCTGCTCCCAGGAGCCGATCTAGGCCACCCGTTCGTCTCACCGTGCACCACAACGCCGATTCCAAGCACACCCGAACTCCGGCCGCCGCCTTGGAGCTCGCCGTCGTCGGCTCCGGCCACCATAGGTCCGGCCACCACCATCGTTCGACGCGTGCCACTGCGTGCGTTTGAATGCAACTAACCGCGCTCGAAATGATGCCCTGATGGCGATTTCCGAAGCCCGCCGCCGCATCTGGCCTCGCCGGCGTCATGTCGCCGGTGGGGTTGACCCACTTGACCACGGCGGAACCCCCCCTGGGTCGATGACAGGTGGGGCCAGCCCCTGTTAATTAGTTTATGTGTTAGATTAGTTAACACTAATTAATTTAGTTAATTATTTAAGCCAATGACATGTGGGCCCAGCCCCGCTGACATTTTCGTTAGTATTAGTTTAACCCTAATCAACCCAGTTAACCAACTGAGTCACTGACACGCGGGACCCACTGTCAGGTTTGACCTGGACCCGCCTAGTTGACCTGCTGACATCAGCATGACCTAGTGCTGACGCAATAAATCATTTCTGGATTTATTATTATTTCAGGAAATTCAGAAAATGCCCTAAACTTCAATAATTCATAGAAATTCAACCGTAACTCCAAATTAAATAATTTATATATGAAAAATTATCAGAAAAATTCAAGGAATCCATCTGTACCATTTTCATGCATGTTAGAACAACTTATAGCTGCTGTTTAGCACAAATCAATTAAATGGCATTTGAATAATCACATATGGAGTTTGAATTTGAATCTTGTATTCAAACCAACCCCATTTAACTTGTTGCTAGATGCATTAGCCCAAAACACATTCATTTTGCCATGTCATGATCATGCATCATATTGTGCATTGCATTGATTGTGTTCCCTTCTATGTTGCCGGTATTTGTCCCCTCTCGATAGACGTGATACCGATGATGTGATCGTTGACACTGATGAAGACTCAATGCTATCTTCAGAAGTGCCAGGCAAGCAAAAACCCCTTGTTCATTCCAATAAAATCCCACTCTCTCGCTCCTGCTCTCTTTTACTGCATTAGGACAACAACGATTCATCTGTTACTTGCTGCGGTAGTTGAACCCCTTTATCCTCTACATGACCTGTCATTGCCACAGTAAATAGATGAAACCCACTAGCATGAGTAGGAGTTGTTTGAGCCCTGATGTGCCTACTCATTCATGCTTGTTTGTCATGCCTGCTACTGCTTAGAGTTGAGTCAGGTCTGATTCATCGGGGATGAATCAGAGGTGTGTGAACATGTCCTACTGTGTGTGAGCTAAGTGTGTGAACACGATTTGGTAAAGGTAGCGGTGAGAGGCCATGTAGGAGTACATGGTGGGTTGTCTCATTGAAGCCGTTCTTAGGAACTGAGTTCTGTGTTTGTGATCCATGATTCAGCTACTACCATACATTGGGCCCTGAAATATGACCCCGCTCGACTTCTTATTCACCCAAGTCCTCTGTCCAGGAGTTGCAAGTAGTTTCTGGTGTTTGTAGTATGCTGGAGGCCGTGCACAGCGCTGACCGGAGGGGTGGGCTGTGATGCGGTAGGCACGTGGCCGGGTAAACCGGGCACCCGTTTGGTGTCACGGAACCCTGCTCACATCGTTTGGGGCTGTGAGCGAAACTCCGGCCGGATCTCCTCATGGATGGAACCCGAATAGGCGATAAACCTGGACTAGAGACTTAGGTGTTTAGGTAGGTCGTGGTCTACACCCACGTCGGCTTTCGCTTGAAGTCTGCCGAGCACATGTCGTGCGCAGACGCTAAGTGGTGGAAACATGTATGAAGAAGTACACCCCTGCAGGGTTAATATCATCTATTCGAATAGCCGTGTCCGCGGTAAAGGACTTCTGGGTTGCTTATATCAGTTCATAGACAAGTGGAAGTGGATACTCTAAAATACGCAAGATAAGCGTGAGTGCTATGGATGGCGTTCTCGTAGGGAGACGGGAGCGGATCCATAGTGGTGTATTGATATGGTGAATATGTGGACTCGTGTGCGCCACCTCAAAAGAGTTGCTTCTAGTCGTAGTTTAGGATAGCCACCGAGTCAAAGCTGGCTTGCTGCAGTTAAACTCCACCATCCCCTTTGTTGATAATGATGCATATGTAGTTAGTTCTGATGTAAGTCTTGCTGGGTACATTTGTACTCACGTTTGCCTATTTTATGTTTTTGCAGAGAGACTTCGGTCTCACTAGTAGTTCCATGTGGACTTCGACGTTTAGTTTGTTACCTCAGCTACGATCTTGTGCCTCAGCAGGATTTGGTAGATAGTCAGGCTTCTCAGCCTTTTTCATTTATAGATGTCTGTACTCAGACATGATAGCTTCCCCTTGTGCTTTGATATGTATGCTCTGAATGTTGGGTCATGAGACCCCTGTTTGTAATATCTCGCTCCTCGGAGCCTATTGATTAAATACTTGAGTTGTAGAGTCATGTTGTGATGCCATGTTGTATTTGCACATATCGAGCATATTGTGTGTATGTTATTGAAATGCTTGGTATGTGTGGGATCTGACTATCTAGTTGTTTATCCTTAGTAGCCTCTCTTACCGGGAAATGTCTCCTAGTGCTTCCACCGAGCCATGGTAGCTTGCTACTGCTCCGAAACACTTAGGCTGGCCGGCATGTGTCCTCCTTCGTTCCTGTGTCTGTCCCTTCGGGGAAATGTCACGCGATGAATACCGGAGTCCTGTTAGCCCGCTACAGCCCGGTTCACCGGAGTCCTGCTAGCCCAGTGCTACAGCCTGGATTCACTCGCTGATGACCGACACGTTCGATGCTGGGTCATGGATGCCTGTCCCTGTAAGTCTGTGCCACTTTTGGTTTACGACTAGCCATGTCAGCCCAGGCTCCTTATCATATGGATGCTAGCGACACTATCATATACGTGTGCCAAAAGACGCAAACGGTCCCGGGCAAAGGTAAGGCGACACCCGTGAGAATATCGTGCGTGAGGCCGCAAAGTGATATGAGGTGTTACATGCTAGATTGATGTGGCATTGAGTCGGGGTCCTGACAGCCTGCGGCTGGCGTGTGGTCGCGGGTACCTTGGAAGTTGGCAACGAAATGCCCATGCATCTCTCCCCACAAGGAGATCGATCCCGCGGGTTGGTTCAGGAGCCACGAGCGAGCCCCGTCCTTGAGGGCCATGGGAAACCAGTTCGACATGACTTTTTCATCGCTGTTGGCTGCCTCGATGCTCAGTTCGTAGAGCTGCAAGAACTCCACAGGGTCGGGGGTTCCATTGTAGCATGGAGGCAGATCTGGCTTGAACTTGCTTGGCTAAACGATGGTGCGCAGCTCGGGAGTAAATGCTCGGCAGCCTGGTGTGGTCACCGGAGCCTGTCATGGTAGTGGGACCTGGTCTTGGTACCCAGGCACTGCCATGGCAGGCGGCGCGCAGCTTGACATGGTGGCGCGGGGAGTGCCTGAGCGTTTTCTTGCGGTGAAGGTACCACGTGGCTGCTTCTTTCTTCATGCGTGGGCACGTGGCATGGAGGATCACGCTGCGGGACCACACGTCTTGGGGCGAGGACACCGGGTTGGTGCGGAGGAGGCGAGGCGCTCCGTGAGCCGCGCGTCTCGGCGCTAGAACGCCATCTTGATGCAGGGGCGACAGAGGCGCTCCGTGAGATACGTCCCCCGCGGCCGGAGGCAGGCGAGGCAGCAAGAGGGATGGTGCAGGGGAGCCCCCAGCGGCGTTGACGAGCTCGGCAAGGCAGTCCAGCCAGTGTTCGTAGAGGTCATCGACCGAGTGGTAGCGCAGGAGCTCGTGTGCCATGAGCAACACGGCCAGCGCATCTGTGGGCGCGCGACGAGCGTGGGACGATGAGCTGGCCGGAGTCAGTGACGGGGTGGCGGTGCGGTCGTCCCGCCGCAAAGAGGGTACAACAATGCCGCTTGCTGCTCGTTCACTGTTGGCCCGGTGGCGGCGTTGGCAGCAGGTGATGGAGAACGCCGGGGAGGTCCGCCGACGGGCACCGTCTGGGCGACGCGAGCAGCATGGGCAGCGCGGCACCCCGTAGGGGCTCGACGAGCATCTGACATGGATGCGATGGAGCTGCGAAACATGGATCAACAAAGGGAAAGCATCAGCGCACCCCTACTTGGCGCGCCAAATGTCGGATTACGGGTTCCGGCAAACCCTTGAGGTTCAAACACTGGGGTGCGCACAAAGATCTCTCTCCCCCTAGCTCACACTCTCGCAACATCTCAAAGCCTAGCTCGCCGAATGAGAGGAACAAGGGACACAAGAGTTTATACTGGTTCAGGCCACCATTGCGGTGTAATACCCTACTCCAGTGTGGTGTGGTGGATTGTCTTGTAGGCTGGGGATGAACAAGTACAAGGGAAGAATAGCCTCCTCAGGAGAGGTGTTCTTGATCTCGATGAGCTTGTGTGGTTGGGGATGATCTCTCTCCAGATGAGTTGATCCCTGGATATGGTGATGGCGAGCCCTATTTATAGAGGCCTGGGTCCTCTCCCCAAATATTAGGCGCGAAGGGATCCCACAATGGCCTCGAGAGAGGTTTCCAGGGATGCCTCGGCTTTCGTGTAGGCACCCTCACGCTAGAGGCTCCCGACGTTGATGGACACCCTCAATTGATGCCATTCATACACCAGTCGCAGAACCTCAGTTTCAAGGCAAGCGTCCACATCCACAAGCTCTTCCCCGAGCCGGCTCAGTGCACCCATAGCTTCCTAGAAGAGCTCGTGATGGACGGCACCTTGCCCGCGCGCAAGCTCGAATGCACAACCGGGTCCGTCCTCCACGCCGGGAGTCGCTGAAGAGGTTCGAGGTGGCTCGCCTCCTCCCAGTAGGGGGATGGAGGCTTGGGCCTTTCCAATCGCCCTTCAGGCCCCGACGAGGGCCCGAAGGGGTGGAGGCTCGGTAACCGAAGGAGAGGCTAGAACCGAGACAACCCAGCTGCGATCAATAACCAGAGGAGGAGCCCTCGGCACACCTTGCGCATCCCAAGCAAGGCCGCGAAGAGCGGACGGCAAGAACGCGGGGTCGAGATGCCAAGCCGGTGTGCTTGCCTCTCTGGCCAACCTCGCACCAAGTGTTGTAGACTGGCTTGGGGCGCTCAAGGTCAGCAGAGGACTCGAGGCAGGAAGAGGTTGCTTCTCGGGAGGCTTCGTTACCTTGACAGGAGGGACCCTGAGGAATCACAGTTAGGAGGAGAAGCGGCACTCTAGAAATTACAAAGATAAGGTACTCACTCATCGATAGCAATGTACTTCCTCTACTTCAATGGCCGAAAGGTGTCACCACTGCAGCTTGGAGACCCCTTCCTCTTACGGAGCACCGCGAAGTTCAGTCGGAGCTGGCCGAAGCCCTGGGCGCGCTCACCAAAGCCGGGCGCGGATGGTGCGACCCCTGAGGAGGCGACCTTAAGGGTGCCGGACCGTGCTGAGACCTCGGTACTCGCCTTGTGGAGGTTCACCGAGGCCTCGGGGGCTTCGGCCTCAAGAGCATCAGACTGCGTCACCCCCCAGGCCGTCTCCTCAGGACGGCTTTCCAGGGTCTCGAAGGAGGGCATCTTAGGAGCCCCGAGTGGTGCCGATTCCTCAGCAGTAGCGTTGCCATCGCCTGACATCAACCGCCCCCTGCGCTCGCTCCCGATGCGGGCATCGCGCTCGTGGCAGGAAGGGGGGCCACGAAGACAAGGCTCTCGCGAGGCCCTTTAAGGCCAACCGGGCGTGGTCCCTATTCATCAAAGAGGGGCATGTGCTTCACGAACTCCAGCTTGTTCGAGCAATAGTATAGAAGACAGCCCTCCTCCAGCAGGTTGGCTAGCATCGGGTTGCCCGTCAAGAGCTCGAGCATCGTTCGCCGCGCCTCAAGAGGAAGAGCCGGAGCTTGAAGCCTCAAATGGTCCCCGTAGCCAGAGAAGGTCCACATTTGCCGAGATTGGTGCTAAAGCAGAGCGATGCGACACCGGATGAACTCCTTCACCACCATGGGCGCTGTCACACCGAGGTCCTTCAACCTGGTGAACCGGAGCCACACATGGGTGAGCCGCCGATCGGTGAGCTTCCCGTGCCCCCAACCGGAGCTTGGAGCAGCTGGGACTGGGGGAAGCAGCAGCAGGAGGCTGGGCACGCCAACTTCCGCGAACACCCACCTCTTCCTGAAGCCTCCAACGACTGGCGAGAGGTCGAAGTCAATCCCCGAGACGGTCGTCGCCGCGACGGCCTGGAGGGATACACACCCAGAGCGCTGGAGAGGATCTGTTTGGTGTAGTGAGGAGAAGTGGCGAAGCAGAGCCACGGAAGGGGCAATGCCCACCATGGCTTCGCAGACGAAGGCAAAAACATCAAGGAGGATGATGGATTGGGGATCGAGATGCAGAACATTAATTTGGTAATGCGAGAGCACCACATTGAAGAAATTGGAGAAGGGGGAATCAAGCCTGCCCAGAGGGCATGGAGATGGGTGGGGACCTCGGTGGTCGTCCTGTCAACTTCGGCGCGGGAAGCAGGCTGGGCCACCGTCGCCCCTCACTCATTGAAATTGGTGGCAAGCGCCGGGCGCACCTTACCCATCACCTCTTGGTTGAGAACCATCGACCGCTCGATGGCGGGCTGGAGGACTGGCATCATGGGGGTCGAGGTACGGGACTCCTTCTTTCCCTTCTTCTTCCGGCTTGGTGCCATGGCGGTGGGGGGAGTTGGTGTCAGATTGGACCGGGGAAAGAGATCTGCAGCCCTCTGGAAGATGAGGGAGCGGCGGAGAGTGCTGCCTGTAAAGGAGGAGGAGCTACAAAGACGATGGTAGTTGCCTAGCCAGGCAGAAATCGAGCTTGCGTGGGGAAGTGGAGGCGCCCACATCCCGTCAGTCGCCACACGTCAATCAAGGCCGCAGGCTGCCCGCGGCGCTCCGCACTTGTCCCTTGGCTTCTCCACAAAGCCAAGTACGAGCGCACCTTGGGCCCGAGGGCTACTGTCGGCGTCCTGGGAACAGGGGTACCCAGACTTGCCTGCCTGCGCCCTAGGGCGTGCCTCCGCCAGCGGCCTGGTATGACCCATCTTCATCAACCAACACTCAAGACCCTCGCGAGGCGGATAACACAAGACCTCCTCAGGGGCAGCCTCACTAGGCTAGCTCGGGAGGAGGGGAGAGATCAAGGCGGGGGCACCTCGTGAGGTTCCCTTGACGTGAGCCAGGAAGACCAAGCCCATGCGGGTGCCAGCGGGCACAGAGTGCCAGTTTCCTCTTTGGTGCTGAAGAGGCTGGCGTAGGAGAGGAGTCCCAATGCGTGAGGCAAAGGTTTCCATATCGGTGCAATGAGACCAAGACCAGTAGGACGGCAAGACGAAGGTCATCATGGAGCCCACGACGGCGTCACCACCAGAGCCTTTGGTAGGCGAAGACCACCTTTTGTTAGGATAACTTGTACTCGTTGTCCCCCTTCAAATTGGCTGTTGTAGGATCCCTTCCCGCCTAATATTTGGGGAGACGACTTGGGCCTCTATAAATAGGGCTAGCCACCACCATAGAAAAGGACGGATCATTGAGATCATCCCCAACCACACAAGCTCATCGAGCTCAAGAACACCTCACCTCAGGAGGTTGTTCTTCCTTTGTACTTGTTCATCCCCAGCCTACAAGGCAATCCACCACACCACACTGGAGTAGGGTATTACACTGCAACGGTGGCCTAAACCAGTATAAACTCTTGTGTCCCTTGTTCCTTGGGTTCAGCGAGCTAGGCTTTGAGATCGTTGCGAGAGTGTGAGCTAGGGGGAGAGAGACCTTCGTGCGCACCCCAGTGTTCGAACCTCAAGGGTTTTTCGAAACCCCTAAATCCGATAGGCGGGCCGGGCGGGAGGCGGCATGGACCTGTGGAGGTGTGCCACTGGCTCGGGGCGGCGGCGCGGGCGTGTCCAGCGGTGGGCAGACACGTCCGGTGGCTGAGAGAGAGAGAGGGTTAGGGTTTGATCCGGATTTGGATGGGGAAGGCCTTTTTATAGGTAGGGGGAGCTAGAAGAGTCCAAATGAGGTGCGGTTTTCGCCCACACGATCGTGATCCAACGATGGAGCGCATGGAGGGGGTTGGTGCCCTCCGTCTTGCCGTCCTACCGGTCTTGGTCTCGTTGCACCGATATGGAAACCTTTGCTTGATGCCTCGGTACTCCGCGCCTGTGCTTGCCGCCTTAGCACCAAATAGGAAACAAGGACGCTGCGCGCGCTAGCGCCTGCCTGGCGCCTGCCTGGTCTCGATCATCATGGCTCACGTCATGAGAACCTCGCATGGTTTGCCTCGCATTGAACTCTCTGCCCCTCGCGAGCCTGCCTGGCGAGGCCGCTCCCGTGGAGGTCTTGCATCGTCCGCCTCACAAGGCTTGGCCCCTCGCGAGGGTCTTGATTGCCTTGTTGATGAACATGGGCCCTACAGGCCAGCTAGCAAAGCCACCCCGTGGGCCGCAGGCAGGCAAGTCAGGGGACCCCCATTCCCAGAACGCCGACACACGTGATGTGTGCTATTCTTGGAATTGCATTTTGTTTTATTTTTGCTTTATGTTTTAATAAAGTACTTAGATCTGAAGGTTTTTAAATAAAATAGAGTCCTCAAATAGTTGCCAAGGAGGGTAGGTAAGAGGCACGCACGTCCCGTCAACGAAGCTCTTTTCTACGGAATTGCTCTAGTGCTTCACTTATATCTTTTTGAGCATGGTGTGCATTTTTATTTTTGAAGAAATTCTCTCCTGCTTCACTTAAATTAATTTGAGAGAAAGAAATATTATTCTCATGATCTTCACTCACATTTGTTTGAACTTATCAAAAGCAACACATGAAAATTAGTTCCAAAGTGATATATATCCAAGAAGGATACAATAAAAACTTTAATGAAGATCATTGGACAAAATAAACTTAATTATTTGTAATAGTTTTGAGATATGATGATAGTGATAAGTGAGTCATGTTGGTGACTAATTATGCTTTAGTAAGAACACTGGTGTTAACGTTTGTGATTCCCTATGCAAGTACAAAAGTCAATAGTTGTGTAATGAAATTACATCCTACTTGTGGTGCATTATTCAGTGTTAATTATGCTCAATGCTCGCTTATGAGATTATTCGTTTCTTCATTGGTCACTTCTCAATATTTTTCTAGCCTTCATTTTGCACTAAGTATGATCACTACTTGTGCATCCAAAATCCTTTAAACCAGTTTTGCGACATGACTCCACCATACCTACCTATATGCGGTATTCTTTTGCCGTTCTAAGCAAATTTGTATGTGCCATCTCTAATTTTCAAAATAAACTTCTCTTTTGTGTGCTCGTACCGCTTGCGATGCGGTGAGGGGTGGCCAATATTTTCCATGCTAGATGTGTTATTCTCATGATGAGTGTTTATTCGCTTGTCATTGCACGAAAGTAAGGTGAAGGTATTAGGGATGCCTAGTCCCGAAATGAAAAATGAATTTACTTTATGTTGTCAAATAATAAATTCCTTGGAAAGTGCTGGTACGGAGGGCACCCGTGGATACTGTTAGCCATAGAAAGTGAAAGAATGGTGGAAAAAGGAATAAACTTTATTTCTTGTTTGGGAACTGCCTATGATATATCTAGCATGGAAAGTGTTGCGAGCTCTAAGTCGTTTTTGTTGGTGGGAAAAGTATGCCACCCAAAATATTTTTATCTCTCTATTTCGCTTTGATCTCTAACTCATCTACAAATCCCTACTTCCCTCCGCAAAGGGCGTATCTATTTACTTTATGCAATTTTTATTTTTATTTGAGTCTCCATCTTCTCTTGTAAAGCATCAACTAAGGGGCACTATGATCATACTTGAGCATTGGTTGTAGCTAATATGCGAGTGTGTTTCATCAATGGATCAATGATTGAGCAAGATGAGCTAGGTATAACTTATTTTAGCTTGAGTATTTAAGTCTCATGTCAAAACTAGACTATTGCTTTGAACAATATAAAAGTCCAAATGTCCATGCTATAAAGAAAAGAATACGAGATGACATGCTAGGCAGCATTCCACATCAAAAATTCTATTTTTATCATTTAATACTCGAGGATTACCTGGAATTATGCTTGGGGATGCTGATACATCTCCAATGTATCTATAATTTTTTATTGTTCCATGTTGTTATATTATCATTCTTGGATGTTTTATAATCATTTTATAGTCATTTTATATCATTTTTGGCACTAACCTATTGACATAGTGCCAAGTGCCACTTGCTATTTTTCATGTTTTAACATTGCAAGAAATCAATATCAAACGGTGTAACGCCCCAAGACCGGAGCTTCAGATGCCTTCCGTGGTTTCCGGGTTTCGTCGTGTGATTTGTTTGGTTCTTTGCATTCATCATTGCATCGTGTGCACTGCATCATGTCATCATGCCAGCATGTTATTTCTTTTCTTAACTCAACTAAATAAATGGCATGGATCTTTGATCCATTTAAATCGAGGGAATTCACTTGTGATTTCTCTTTATAACATATTAAAGCCTCTCAATACTATTAGGGAGCTATAATAAAAATTATTCCATTTATTTGGAATTAACCATAACACACTTGCAAATATCCCATGCCTTTCTTATCTCAATTCTTGATCTCCAAACTTTGCCCATATATCCTTTCGTCATTTTCCGGAGCTGCACCTAAATTCTCAACATTTTTGGACACTTCCAAAACCTAGTCCTAGTTCAAACCCATTTGAATTAAATTCAAATGAGTTTGAATTTACATCTTCCAATCTTGGCCTTTTATATTTTCTCGAAACAAGCGTATTTTTGTGAGTTCGGGAAAATTATCCCCATGTCCAAAAATATATTCCTAATCATCTCTTTCTTTTCCTCTCTTATTGTCTTTTCTGCTAAAGAAATATGAGGGGGAGAGAGAGGTCCAGTTGGCCACTTGGGCCTCAGTGCCAGGTCAACCAGCAGCCCAGCCCAGGCCAACCTCCCACGTCGGCCCACCTAACAGCTCTAACCTAGCCGATCGCTACCTCCCTCTCCCGATTCCCTCTCCCTCCGCCGCCAGGAGCGTCCGTGCCCGATGCCACCCGCTCGATCTCCCTTTCCCTCTCCTGGCTCTCGATCCCCCATGCTCCTCCTTCCCCTCGCTCGGCCCTGCTCCCTTGCAAACCCTGCATCGTGCCTCTCCTGCCTTGGATCTCAGGCGTAGGATCCTGCATCAAGTAGGGGAGTGAGCAGGTTGAAGCCCCAGCACACATCACTGCCGGAGCCCAAGTCCAGCGCCTCCCCACGCCAGCGCGACCCCGTGCGCCATCATCGAACCTCGCCGTCCCTCTGAACATCGTCGCCGGCCCCGCTTCACCTCGTTCCTATCTTGCTGGCGAGCCCCTGCTCCTGCTCTACCCTGTCGTTCGTCGCGCCACCGGAACCAGCTCCTCGAAGCAGAGCTGCTCCTTCGACACCTCGTCGTCCTCTGCCGCCGGCGCGTCAAACCCCGATGACCTGTAGGGCCCTTCTCACCAGCCCCCTACATCGAGCAGCACTTCCTCGACCACTTCACACGACCCTGCGTTTGACTCCGGGAGCGCTTTCGGGTCTTTCCCCAACGTCATGTCTTATATTTGGATCACGCCCAGATCAGGGCCCTAGTACCACGACGACCGACGCAAGTTCCACTACCATCAGTGTGCATTTTGCCAAGTCCGACTACAACATGAACGGCTACACGAAGACCCTCGAAGACTTCAGATTCGACAAGTCCGATGACGCTCTTGCACAACTATGTTGCCGAGTCCGGGACCGGCAAGACCGACGACGCGGGAACGCCAATTACCCCTACGCGAAAACGCCTAAGACCATTTCGGGATTCATCAAGTACCGCACCGAACGCCAAGTACCAGGACGTCGAGGACCCGCCAAGTTCATCTACGTGCGCGTACGACTACAGATCCGGGGTGCGTCTAGTACCTCTCCGAACAAACGTGAATGACTGCCGTCGCAAGAACGGGACCGGAGAGTCCGAAGACCCCAAGTACCACGACACCGATGACATGAACATCTACGGAATGTGTACGACTACTTCCGTCTCCGAAGAACCGGGTAACGGAACCGTCAAGTTCGTCTATGCCTACATGTACAACTACCGTCGCCGAGATCGCGAGAACCTCTACCATCGACCCTAGAGCATGCGAGAACGACTACTTCCACTACGAACGTCCCGAGAACGTCTACTTCCTCTACATGGCACCGAACGAGAGCCGTCCCGTTTGCACACTTCGAAGGCATAACCCCGAGACGATGTCCGTGAATGAATGCTTGCGATGTTTGGGATGCTCATGTTTGCACCGTGTCCAGATTGTCACTCGTTTCCTTGTCGCCAACTCGCGGGACACCCGGAATCCAGGAGTGCCCCACCATATTTTGCACGCATCCGCACACTTCTCCTTTGCATCGGTATCTCAATTGAGTTACCGGAACCGGAACGCTGCCATGGCACCATTTTCGTTATCATTGTCGTGGCACACTTTTTCATTTCCGCCACGATGACAAATGCTTCATAATGCTCTTGTCAACATTTTCTTAAAATTGCATATAACTTGAACATGTCATCCGCATCATGTTAACAACATTAAGATGGTTTAAATTGTTGATTGCATTAATTTACTAATGCATATGGGGACTTACCGAATTTGTTGTTTGCTATATCCCTTTATGTTTCACCTCTTTCCATGATAATCACCATTTAATATTGTTGAGTACATAAACGGGAGAGAACTAAATAAGTCATGTGGTGTTTCTTCAATATGCAACTCGTTGCATATTGAGCTCCACTTAATTTGTAGGTTTGCTTATGCACTTTTCCATGCCATGCTTCATTTAACTAGACATGCATCATACTTGGTTGTGCATCATGCCATGTTTATGTGATGGTTGTTTTACTATGTTGTTTGCTTCTTTCCGGGTTACTTCTCGCGTTAGCTTCGGTTTCGTTCCGGAGTTGCGAGGATCCGTTCGACTACGTCCGTTTGTCTTCTTCATTGACTCACTCTTCTTCCTTGCGGGATTTCAGGCAAGATGACCATACCCTCGAAATCACTTCTATCTTTTCTTGCCAGTTGCTTGCTCTTTTGATATGCCTATGCCGCGATACCTACCACTTGCTTATCATGCCCCCCACATTGTTAAACCAAGCCTCTAACCCACCTTGTCCTAGCAAACCGTTGTTTGGCTATGTTACTGCTTTGCTCAGCCCCTCTTATAGCGTTGTTAGTTGCAGGTGAAGATTGAAGTTTGTTCCATGTTGAAACATGGATATTTTGTTGGGATATCACAATATCTCTTATTTAATTAATGCATCTATATACTTGGTAAAGGGGGGAAGGCTCGCCCTTATGCCTGGTGTTTTGTTCCACTCTTGCCGCCCTAGTTTCCGTCATATCGGTGTTATGTTCCCAGATTTTGCGTTCCTTACGCGGTTGGGTTATAATGGGAACCCCTTGATAGTTCGCCTTGAATAAAACTCCTCCAGCAAGGCCCAACCTTGGTTTTACCATTCACCACCTAGCCTTTTTCCCTTGGGAGTCGCGCCCGAGGGTCATCTTTATTTTAACCCCCCCGGGCCAGTGCTTGTCTAAGTGTTGGTCCGAACTAGAGCCACTTGCGGCGCCACCTCGGGGAAACTTGAGGGATGGTTTTAGCTGTACGTAGTGTTCATCCGGTGTTGCCCTGAGAACGAGATATGTGCAGCTCCTATCAGGATGTCGGCGCATCGGGCGGTCATGCTGGTCTTGTTTTACCTGTCGAAATGTCTTGTAACCGGGATTCTGAGCCTGATCGGGTCTTCCCGCTAGAAGGAATATCCTTCGTTGACCGTGAGAGCTTGTGATGGGCTAAGTTGGGACACCCCTGCAGGGATTTGAACTTTTGAAAGTCGTGCCCGCGGTTATGGGCAGATGGGAATTTGTTAATGTCCGGTTGTAGAAAACCTGAAGTTGACCTTAATTAAAATACATCAACCGCTTGTGTAACCATGGTGGTCTCTTCTCGGCGGAGTCCGGGAAGTGAACATGGTGTTGGAGTTATGCTTGACGTAGGTTGTTCTAGGATCACTTCTTGGTCATAGTTGTTCGGCCGTGCTTTTGCCTTCTCTTCTCGCTCTCTTTTGCGAATAGGTTAGCCACCATATATGCTAGTCGCTTGCTGCAGCTCCACCTCATACCTTTACCTTACCCATAAGCTTAAATAGTCTTGATCGCGAGGGTGCGAGATTGCTGAGTCCCTGTGACTCACAGATACTTCCAAAACCAGTTTGCAGGTGCCGTTGTTACCGAGCAGGTGACGCAAACAAGCTCAAGGAGGAGCTCGATGAAGATCTTGTCCTTTGTGTTGTTTTGTTCTAGTTGATCAGTAGTGGAGCCCAGTTGGGGTCGATCGGGGATCTGTGTAGCATTTGGGGTAGTCTTCTTTTATTTTGGTTGCATAGTCGGACCTTGATTGTATCTGGATGATGTAATGCTTTATTCATGTATTGTGTGATGTGGCGATTGTAAGCCAACTATGTATCTCTTTCCCTTATGTATTACATGGGTTGTGTGAAGTTTACCTCACTTGCGACATTGCTTTCAATGCGGTTATGCCTCTAAGTCGTGCTTCGACACGTGGGAGATATAGCCTCATCGAGGGCGTTACAAGTTGGTATCAGAGCCTTCCCGACCTTAGGATCCCCCGATGCTTGATCGAATTAGCTGACGAGTTGAGTCGAGAAAAATGTTTTGAGTCATTTAGGAATTATATATCGGAGAGTTTAGGAATTCTTTTTACTCCCCGGTCCCTTCATCGCTCTGGTAAGGCATCCTAACGTAGTGTTTTGACTCTTCTCTTCTCAAATTTCACTAAAAAAAATTAGGATCACGCGGGTATCTTGGAATCCTTCCGATCGATTTGTGACGAGAACATTGTTCTTGGTGCCTCCTGTCATTTAGGGGTTGTGGCAGTGTCCCGGGGAGTTGAGCTCCGAGGTGTTGTCTTTACAATTTTATCGTTCAGGTCTAGAATACCTGAGTTTAGTTCGCCGACATCGAAAATCGCTTTTATGCAGTTGTTGGTGAGATAACCTCGACGCCACCCAGTACTGGGGCAGGAGTTCGGGAGTATTGCCATAACTCGTATAACAGATGCTTTTCAAAGGTTGAGGTAAATGATTTTCGAAGGTTTCTTGGTTATGTGTTGAAGGATGGATACAGCTGGATGTAGGATTTGCTAGTTTGGGTGAGATATTATGCTTCCCCTATATCCCCAACACCTGATTGCATAACCGGAAGAATTTCGGGAGTTTATAATTGGGAATTCAAGTACCTCTTAGGATATCTTTCCGACAGATGTATGATATGAAATTGGGGTTCGACGTCTAGTGGTCCGCCTATCCACGGTTGGTTTTACAGTGGTCTCGTTGTGTCTTAAAGAGTCCTTGGCTATGCCGACACGGGGACGCTTCGTATGTGTCAGGACCCCGACTCGATGCCACATCGATCTAGCATGTAACACCTCATATCGCTTTGCGGCCTCACGCACGGTATCCCCACGGGTGTCGCCTTACCTTTGCCCGGGACCATTTGCGCATTTTGGCACACGTATATGATGGTGTCGCTAGCATCCATATGATAAAGAGCCCGGGCTGACATGGCTAGTCGTAAACCCAAAGTGGCACTAACTTACAGGGACAGGCATTCATGACCCAGCATCGAACGTGTCGGTCATCAGCGAGTGAATCCAGGCTGTAGCACTGGGCTAACAGGACTCCGGTGAACCGGGCTGTAGCGGGCTAGCAGGACTCCGGTATTCATCGCGTGACATTTCCCCGAAGGGACAGACACAGGATCGAAGAAGGACACATGCCGGCCTGCCTAAGTGTTCCGGAGCAGTAGCAAGCTACCAGGGCTCAGTGGAAGCACTAGGAGACATTTCCCGGTAAGAGAGGCTACTAAGAATAAACAACTAGATAGTCAGATCCCACACATAGCAATACACATTACACGTACGCATAACATGCAAGTATGTGCTGTACAACATGGCATCACAGCATAACTCAACAACTCATATAGATAAGGGCTCAGAAGAGCCGTCATAGCAATTATTGCAAACAGGGGTCACAAGACCCATCACACAGAGCATACAAGCAACAAGCGGAAGCATTACATGTCTGGGTACAGACATCTACAAATGAAAAAGGCTGAAGAGCCTGACTATCTACAACATCCGATCAAGATCGTAGCTGAGGTACTAGCTACTAGTCGAAGTCCACGAGAACACTAGTAAGACCGAAGTCTCCGCTGCAAAAATATAAATAAAGCAACATGAGTACAAAGGTACTCAGCAAGACTTACATCAGATCCTATCATACATGCACTTGTATCAAGAGGGTAACGTGGGGTTTAGTTGCAGCAAGCCAGCTTTGACTCTGTGGCTATCCTGTTCTACGACTACCAGAAACTCTTGAGGTGAAACAACGTACACGAGTCCACTAATCACCACACAATACACTACTATGGATTCATCCCCGTCTCCCTACGAGAAGGCCATCCATAGCACTCACACTTGTCTTGAGTATTTTATAGTATCCACTTCAAGTTGTCTATGTACCATGTAAGCATCCAAGAAGTCCATAACCGCGGACCCGGCTATTCGAATAGATCATGTTAACCCTGCAGGGGTGTACTTCTTCACACACGCTCTCGCCACTTACCGCCATGTACACATCATGTATCTCGGCAACCTTCAAGCGGAAGCCTGGCGAGGGTGTCGGCCACGACCTGACTAACCACACAAGACTCTAGTCCAGGTTTATCGCCTATTCGGGTTCCATCCGCAAGGAGATCCGGCCGGGGTGTCGCTCACGGCCCCAAACGATGTGAGCAGGGTTCCCGAGCCCACCAACCGGGTGCCACTCGGTACACCGTGCCACGTGTGCCTAGTCTGTCCCAAGCCCACCCTGCCGAGTGCCACTTGGTAGAAAAATAGCACTACCTACAAACACCAGAAACTAGTTGCGACTCCTGGACAGAGATCAAGTTGGTTAATAAGCCGAGAGAGTCAATTAAGGATCCCAATGTGTGGTAGTATCGAGTCATTGGACAACATACATAGAACTCAGTGCTTAAGGACGGTTCCAGCGAGACAACCCACCATGTACTCCTACATGGCCTCTCACCACTACCTTTACCAAATCGTGTTCACACACTTAACTCTCAGCATCAGAACATATCGTAACACTCCAATTCATTCCCAATGAATCAGACCTGACACAACTCTAAGCAATAGCAGGAATAGCATGGTAGGAACACAACAATGGCTTCAATCAACTCCTACACATGCTAGTGGGTTTCAACTATTTACTGTGGCAATGACAGGTCATGCAGAGGAATGGGTTCAACTACCGCAGCACAAAGTAGCAGATGAACCGTTGTTGTCCTAATGCAATAACTGAGAGCAGGAGCGAGAGAGTAGGGTTTTATCGAAATGAACAAGGGGGTTTGCTTGCCTGGTAAATCAACAAGGGAGGCACTGCTTCACGGACAGGTACTCTGGAACGTCTCCGAAGTAGGACCTATCGAGAAGGAACGGTGCCGGCAATCAATACACAATCATATGCAACAATATGATGCATGAACATGGCATGTAGATGTGATGCTGTTGAGCTAATGCAACTAGTGAACATTTGGTTTGAAGTCCATTTGAACCAAAGGTTCAAATGCATTTCTAAATTAAGTCTCTTATATATGCCATAATGTGTTTTCCCATATTCAGCATGTATAAGTTGGTTTTTCATGCATGAAACTAGTACAGATGGAAAGGTTGCATTTTTCTGATAATTTTTCATATATAAATTATTTTAATCTGAGCTACGGTTGAATTGTTATGAATTTTTGAAGTTTAAAACAATTTCTGGAATTTTCTGATTAAATTTAATTCCAGAAATCATATTATAGCGCCAGCATGACGTCAGCACGACGCCAGCGGTCAACTGGGCTGGTCCGGGTCAAACCTAACGTGTGGGACCCACACATCAGTGACAGGGGGGTTAACAGGGGTTAATTTAGTTTAATTAAAAGGTTAGGGGGCACCGGGGCCCACTGTCAGTGTCAGGGGGGGTTAGTTAACGGTGATTAGCACTAAGCTAATCACCTGCCGACGGGGCCCACTGTCATTGAGCCAGGGGAGGTCAAACCCCCTGGTCAACCGGGGCTAAAACGCCGGCGTTTAGCCGCCGGCGGCAGCAAACGCGGCGGAGGGGCTCGGGATCGCCGTTCCGGCGACCATTCGGGCGGCGGAGACCACCCACGCGAAGCCCAGGCTCGCGCGCATCTAGTGGTTCATGCGGGAGGCTGCGGGGGCGGCGGAGCTCGCCGGAGCGAGGCTCGGGGCGGCGGCCGGAGTTCGGGCGCGATCGGTGGCGATGCTACGGCGTACTAAAAGAGAAAACGAAGAGTGCTACGTGCTCCTGGGGGTTCACCGAGCACGGTGACGTGCTCAGGCGCGGGCTGCGGTGGCCCTGGCCATGGTGGCGCCATGGCTGGCGGAGCCGAGCTCTCGGCTGTGATGGCCAACGGGGTTTGGGGGCAGCTCGAGCAACGTGACTAGGGGGAGAAGGAAGAGGGGCTCACGGGGAGTTGGCCGGTGCAGACGACGGGGCCGGGGAAGCGTCGGAGCGAGCGGGACGGCGAGGCGGATCTCCGGTGGCCGAGGAGGGGGAAAACGTCGGGGGCGGCGCTCCGGGGCTTCTGGAGGGGCGTGGCTCAGTGGAGAGGAAGAGGGGGTCGAGGCGGAGCTTGCAGGCACAGCGAGGGGTCGAGGGGGAGACGGTGGCCGCGGCGTTACGGTGGCATGGCTGCGGCTGCGCTCGGGCTCGAGAGGGAGAGGGAGCAGAAGAGGGGGGAAGAGTTCGGGAGAGAGTGAGAGGGCGGTCGGGGCTGCGTGGCGTCGTCCGGGGCGTTACAGGCGACGAGGAGGAAGCAGGAGGTGGCCAGGGGAAGCAGGAGGTGGAGGCGCGGCGGTGCACGCGCGTCGGCACGCGCCGTTCCCCTGTCGGGGAGGAAGACGATAGAGGAGGGGGGCCAGGTGGGCTGGGTCGCCTGCTGGCTGGGCCGGCCTGCTGCGGCTGGGCTGCACAGGGGAAGCCCCAGGTAAGCCCCTCCTTCCTTTTATTTTTGTTTTCTAATTTTTCTGACATTTGTTTTGATTTAATAAAATACTAAATCAATTTATTACCTTATGCCAATTTTTGCAGGAGCTAGATATATTATTCCAGAGCTCTTTTATAATTGGCATAATTTTTGGACCATATTTCATATATATAGAAATATATTTCCAATGCAAATATTTATCGAATTAATCCAAATGGCCAAAATAAATATCCATGAGCTCCTAAAAATATTGTTTTGATTTTTATCTCTGTCCAATATTTTTAGAGGGCATCATGAGCATTTTCTTGGACCCTTTTGGAGAAATTTTTATTTGGGTCATTTTCAAAAATGATTCTGAGGGTTCCACCAATCCTCATTTCAAATTTAAATGAAATTTAAATATGATGCACAAATGGCTAGCTAGACTAAGTCATACCAGACTAGGGATGTGACAACTCGCCCCCACTTGAAAGAATCTCGTCTCGAGATTCAGGGGTCGACGGAAAGAAAGCGGGGTACTCCAGTCGAAGACGATCTTCTCGCTCCCAAGTAGCTTCTCTCTCGGAATGATGAGACCACTGAACTTTGAGAAACTTGATGTTCTGATGTCGAGTGACACGCTCTGCTTGATCAAGAATGCGAACCGGGTACTCTCGGTATGTGAGGTTATCTTGGAGATCAAGCGTTTCGTGGTCCACTCCACGGATAGGATCCGAGAAGCAACGCCTGAGTTGAGAGACGTGGAAGACATCATGAACTCGAGAAAGATGTGGGGGTAGTTCCAACTGGTAGGCAACCTCTCCTCGTTTAGCGAGAATACGAAAAGGACCAATGTAACGAGGAGCCAACTTGCCCTTGATACCGAAACGATGGGTACCCTTCAAAGGAGTAACCCGAAGGTAAGCCTTTTCGCCAACTTCATAAGTCATATCCTTATGATGACGATCATACTGACTCTTTTGACGAGATTGGGCTGTTTTCAAATTCTCACTAATGATGCGAACTTGCTCTTCTGCCTCCTGGATCATGTCCGGTCCAAAGAATTGTCTTTCACCGGTTTCTGACCAGTTCAAAGGTGTTCGACATCTTCGTCCATAGAGAACCTCAAAAGGAGCTTTCTTGAGGCTGGATTGGTAGCTATTGTTATAAGCAAACTCGGCGAAAGGAAGACATTTCTCCCAATCCATACCGAATGAGATAACGCAAGCTCTGAGCATGTCTTCGAGAATTTGATTGACCCGTTCCACCTGACCACTCGATTGAGGGTGGAAAGCGGTACTGAAGGAAAGATGGGTTCCCATGGCAGTTTGGAAGCTCTCCCAGAAGTGAGAAGTGAAAAGACTGCCACGGTCTGAATTGATCTCTAGTGGAACACCATGGAGTGACACTATTCGAGAAATATATAAGTCAGCAAGCTGACTAGCAGTGATACTCTCTCGAACAGGAAGGAAGTGAGCCACTTTGGAAAGACGATCAACGACTACGAAGATAGCGTTATTCCCTCTCTTGGTCCTGGGAAAGCCGGTGATGAAGTCCATACCGACTTTATCCCATTTCCATTCAGGAATAGCTAAAGGCTGAAGGGTGCCAGCAGGTCTTTGATGCTCTGCCTTAACGCGACGACATACGTCACATTTAGCAATGAACTCAGCGATTTCTCTCTTCATCCTAGTCCACCAGAACCTCTGGCGTAGGTCCTGATACATCTTAGTACTACCGGGATGAATCGTGAGAGGAGATTCATGCGCCTCCTTAAGAATCAACTGCCGAAGATGTTGCTTCTTGGGAACCACCAAGCGATTCTCAAAGAAAACAACACCACGATCATCCATAGAGAAACACCCACCAACTCCCTTCTTAATGTTTCTCTTGATCCGGGTAATCCCCGTATCATGTTTCTGGGCTTCGATGATAAGATCCACAAGGGTAGGTTTCGCCACCAAGGTAGAAAGGAATCCGTGAGGAGCAATGTGAAGGTTAAGCTTACAGAATTCCTCATGGAGAAGTGGTTGGCCTTGCTGCAACATGAGATTGTTGCAATAGGATTTACGGCTTAGAGCATCAGCCATGACATTGGCTTTGCCTGGGGTGTAGGTAATCCCTAGATCATAATCTGTGATTAATTCCAACCAACGTCTTTGCCTAAGGTTCAGATCTGGTTGGGTGAAGATATACTTGAGACTCTGGTGATCGGTGTAGATCTCGCAACGTTTACCAAGAAGGTAATGTCGCCAGGTCTTGAGTGCATAGACTACGGCTGCAAGCTCTAGATCATGTGTAGGATAATTCTCCTCATGTGGATGCAACTGTCGAGATGCATAGGCAATCACATGACGATCTTGCATAAGAATGCAACCTAGTCCCTGTCGTGAGGCGTCACAATAGATAACAAAGTCCTTTGTGAAATCCGGTGGCACAAGTATGGGAGCAGAAGTCAGGCGTCTTTTCAGTTCCTGAAAACTGTACTCACACTGTGGGGACCACTCGAACTTTTTATCTTTCTTGAGAAGTTCCGTGAGGGGTTTGGCTACTTTGGAGAAGTTTTCAACAAAGCGGCGACAATAACTGGCTAGCCCAAGGAAACTCCTAACTTGTTTAACGGTCTCCGGTGGAGTCCAATCGAGAACAGCCTGAACTCTCTCGGGGTTGACAGCAATGCCCTTACCAGAGATTACGTGGCCTAAGTAGGTCACTTCTGGCAACCAAAATTCACACTTGGAGAACTTGGCATAAAGACGGTGCTCTCTGAGTTTTTCTAAAACAAGTCTAAGATGTTCGGCATGCTCTTCCTCGTTCTTCGAGTAAATAAGAATGTCATCGAGGTAAACCACGACGAACTTATCTAAGTACTCCATGAAGATCGAGTTCATCAAGCGGGAGAATGTGGTTGGGGCGTTGGTTAGGCCAAAGGACATGACGGTGTACTCATACTGACCATAACGAGTGACAAAAGCTGTCTTGGGAATGTCCCCGTTTCTGATTTTGATTTGGTGGTATCCTAACCTTAAATCCATCTTGGAGAAGACTGAGGATCCAGCGAGCTGATCATACAGGTCGTTGATCCTGGGGAGCGGATACTTGTTCTTTATCGTGACCAAATTAACGGGACGATAATCAACGACCATCCGGTCCGTACCGTCTTTCTTCTTAACAAAGAGGACGGGGCAAGCCCAAGGAGAAGAACTAGGACGGATGAAACCCTTTTGCAAGGACTCATCGAGTTGTTTCTTAAGCTCGGCTAGTTCTAAGGGTGCCATCTTGTAAGGTCTCCGGGAGATTTGAGCTGTTCCTGGGATAAGATCTATGACGAACTCTACATCTCTGTCAGGTGGAACACCTGGCAGTTCCTCTAGAAAGACATCCGGAAAGTCACGGACTACCGGGATATCTTCAAGGTCTGGAAGAGGGCTGGCATTAAGAGAATAGAGCTGACGCTTTGCAACTCTAGTGGAGATGGTGACTATCTTGCCAGATGGGTGTGTAAGTTGAACAGATCTTGTGTAACAATCAATCTTGGCATGATGAGCTGTCATCCAGTCCATACCCAAGATGATGTTAATATCTGAGGACTTGAGGGCTACAAGTGATGCAAGGAATACAAGTCTGTCAACAAGGATTTCGTTACCATGGCTTACACTAGAGGTTTGCCATTTGGATCCAGGAGTTTGGATGACTAGCGGAGTTGGCATATCACAAAATGACATGTCGTGCAAGTTAGCATAGCTTTTAGAAATGAAGGAGTGAGATGCCCCAGTATCGAATAGAACTGATGCTGGGTGACAATTGACAAGGAGTGTACCAAGAACGACATCCGGATCATCATGAGCGTCTTTGGCTGAGACGTGATGCACACGTCCACGTTCAGTGGGGGCTGACTTAACACTGTTCATCTTGCGTGATGGCTTAATACAGCCAACAGTCTTCTCGGGCTGGGGTGGAGCATAACTAGTCTGAGAGCAGTCACGTGCATAGTGTCCTGGCTTCCCGCATGTGAAGCAAGTCCCTGAGGTTGGACGGGGACCCGCACTAACAAATGGTCTACCAGTAGGCCTGGGGGGAACATATGACTGAGCTGGAGGAGGCACCACATAGGATGGCCTCGGTGCATATCCGGAAGGAAGAGCGGAGTTTGGAACCCAAATCCGGCGCTTCTGAGAACTAGAACCGGAGGAAGATCCCAAATCACGGGTGTGCTTACGAGACTCCTCGTAAGTGAGTTGAGCTGTCTCTGCATTGATGGCCTTGTTCACAAGGGCTTGGAATGTATCACAATGATGCAGGTGAAGATCACGACGCAACTTGGGGTTGAGACCCTTCCGGAACCTAGCCTGCTTCTTGGCGTCCGTGGACACTTCTTCTGTGGCATAACGGGCGAGGTTCTCGAACTCTCTGCTATAAGCATCAACAGCCATCTTACTCTGGGTGAAACTACAGAACTCTTCTCTCTTGCGATCAAGGAGGGCCTGGGGAATGTGATGCTCACGAAAAGCCTCAGTGAAATCCTTCCAGGTAGGAATCTGGCCAGCTGGAAGCATAGTCTCATAGTTCTGCCACCAAAGACTAGCAGGACCTTCCAGGTGGTATGTGGCATAAGTGACCTTGTCATCTTCAGCTACGCTCGCGGAACGCAGCTTATGGGTGATGCTACGGAGCCAGTCATCTGCATCGAGTGGCTCGATGGAATGATGAAAGGTAGGTGGGTGCAAACGAATGAAGTCATGAATGGTTGCAGACCCTTTGAACTGATGTGCGGTGTTCTCCTCGATACGTGCCAACAAGCGGTTGGACTCACGCTTGTTCCTCTCCATTTCTAACATGAACTCTGTCAACGAAGGCTGGTCAGGAGGATCCTCATTCCTACCATCTCCGTGGTTCTGGCTACGAGCGACGGAACTTCGCTTAGCTGATGACATCCTGAGAAACGAAACCAAGGACGGAATCAGCATCAATTATAGACTGTAGAATGTAGGACAAGGAATTAGTATCTCTCGAACTCCTAGGGAAATTCCGGCAGCATAACGACAGTAAAATGCTCAGAATGAGACATCCTACTAAAAATGGGGTGGTAACATACTCATCATCATCGCTCAAGGTTCTGAGATAGTACTAAACAGACTACATCGGAAGTACTTGAAAACTGGGGTATGACTCTGATCAACCAATCCTATGGGACTATGGAGTAGTAACACGTGATCTTGATAGATGGAAGAGAAAGCCTAGTTCCTTAATCCCGTCGGAAAGATAGGATGACTCAGATCAGAAGGCCATGAGGTAAAGGAGTAAAAAGAGCCTTACGTTCCAACCCACAATCAATTCCCTTACATAACTAAAGAATTTCTAGACTCGACTTCGACCAGTTTGGCTTGGTAATCCTACAGGCAGTCAGGCTCTGATACCAGCGCTGTCAGGACCCCGACTTGATGCCACATCGATCTAGCATGTAACACCTCATATCGCTTTGCGGCCTCACGCACGGTATCCCCACGGGTGTCGCCTTACCTTTGCCCGGGACCGTTTGCGCATTTTGGCACACGTATATGATGGTGTCGCTAGCATCCATATGATAAAGAGCCCGGGCTGACATGGCTAGTCGTAAACCCAAAGTGGCACTAACTTACAGGGACAAGCATTCATGACCCAGCATCGAACGTGTCGGTCATCAGCGAGTGAATCCAGGCTGTAGCACTGGGCTAACAGGACTCCGGTGAACCGGGCTGTAGCGGGCTAGCAGGACTCCGGTATTCATCGCGTGACATTTCCCCGAAGGGACAGACACAGGATCGAAGAAGGACACGTGCCGGCCTGCCTAAGTGTTCCGGAGCAGTAGCAAGCTACCAGGGCTCAGTGGAAGCACTAGGAGACATTTCCCGGTAAGAGAGGCTACTAAGAATAAACAACTAGATAGTCAGATCCCACACATAGAAATACACATTACACGTACGCATAACATGCAAGTATGTGCTGTACAACATGGCATCACAGCATAACTCAACAACTCATATAGATAAGGGCTCAGAAGAGCCGTCATAGCAATTATTGCAAACAGGGGTCACAAGACCCATCACACAGAGCATACAAGCAACAAGCGGAAGCATTACATGTCTGGGTACAGACATCTACAAATGAAAAAGGCTGAAGAGCCTGACTATCTACAACATCCGATCAAGATCGTAGCTGAGGTACTAGCTACTAGTCGAAGTCCACGAGAACACTAGTAAGACCGAAGTCTCCGCTGCAAAAACATAAATAAAGCAACATGAGTACAAAGGTACTCAGCAAGACTTACATCAGATCCTATCATACATGCACTTGTATCAAGAGGGTAACGTGGGGTTTAGTTGCAGCAAGCCAGCTTTGACTCTGTGGCTATCCTGTTCTACGACTACCAGAAACTCTTGAGGTGAAACAACGTACACGAGTCCACTAATCACCACACAATACACTACTATGGATTCATCCCCGTCTCCCTACGAGAAGGCCATCCATAGCACTCACACTTGTCTTGAGTATTTTATAGTATCCACTTCAAGTTGTCTATGTACCATGTAAGCATCCAAGAAGTCCATAACCGCGGACCCGGCTATTCGAATAGATCATGTTAACCCTGCAGGGGTGTACTTCTTCACACACGCTCTCGCCACTTACCGCCATGTACACGTCATGTATCTCGGCAACCTTCAAGCGGAAGCCTGGCGAGGGTGTCGGCCACGACCTGACTAACCACACAAGACTCTAGTCCAGGTTTATCGCCTATTCGGGTTCCATCCGCAAGGAGATCCGGCCGGGGTGCCGCTCACGGCCCCAAACGATGTGAGCAGGGTTCCCGAGCCCACCAACCGGGTGCCACTCGGTACACCGTGCCACGTGTGCCTAGTCTGTCCCAAGCCCACCCTGCCGGGTGCCACTTGGTAGAAAAATAGCACTACCTACAAACACCAGAAACTAGTTGCGACTCCTGGACAGAGATCAAGTTGGTTAATAAGCCGAGAGAGTCAATTAAGGATCCCAATGTGTGGTAGTATCGAGTCATTGGACAACATACATAGAACTCAGTGCTTAAGGACGGTTCCAGCGAAACAACCCACCATGTACTCCTACATGGCCTCTCACCACTACCTTTACCAAATCGTGTTCACACACTTAACTCTCAGCATCAGAACATATCGTAACACTCCAATTCATTCCCAATGAATCAGACCTGACACAACTCTAAGCAATAGCAGGCATAGCATGGTAGGAACACAACAATGGCTTCAATCAACTCCTACACATGCTAGTGGGTTTCAACTATTTACTGTGGCAATGACAGGTCATGCAGAGGAATGGGTTCAACTACCGCAGCACAAAGTAGCAGATGAACCGTTGTTGTCCTAATGCAATAACTGAGAGCAGGAGCGAGAGAGTAGGGTTTTATCGAAATGAACAAGGGGGTTTGCTTGCCTGGTAAATCAACAAGGGACGCACTGCTTCACAGACAGGTACTCTGGAACGTCTCCGGAGTAGGACCTATCGAGAAGGAACGGTGCCGGCAATCAATACACAATCATATGCAACAATATGATGCATGAACATGGCATGTAGATGTGATGCTGTTGAGCTAATGCAACTAGTGAACATTTGGTTTGAAGTCCATTTGAACCAAAGGTTCAAATGCATTTCTAAATTAAGTCTCTTATATATGCCATAATGTGTTTTCCCATATTCAGCATGTATAAGTTGGTTTTTCATGCATGAAACTAGTACGGATGGAAAGGTTGCATTTTTCTGATAATTTTTCATATATAAATTATTTTAATCTGAGCTACGGTTGAATTGTTATGAATTTTTGAAGTTTAAAACAATTTCTGGAATTTTCTGATTAAATTTAATTCCAGAAATCATATTATAGCGCCAGCATGACGTCAGCACGACGTCAGCAGTCAACTGGGCTGGTCCGGGTCAAACCTGACGTGTGGGACCCACACGTCAGTGACAGGGGGGTTAACAGGGGTTAATTTAGTTTAATTAAAAGGTTAGGGGGCACCGGGGCCCACTGTCAGTGTCAGGGGGGGTTAGTTAACGGTGATTAGCACTAAGCTAATCACCTGCCGACGGGGCCCACTGTCATTGAGCCAGGGGAGGTCAAACCCCCTGGTCAACTGGGGCTAAAACGCCGGCATTTAGCCGCCGGCGGCAGCAAACGCGGCGGAGGGGCTCGGGATCGCCTTCCGGCGACCATTCGGGCGGCGGAGACCACCCACGCGAAGCCTAGGCTCGCGCGCATCTAGTGGTTCATGCGGGAGGCTGCGGGGGCGGCGGAGCTCGCCGGAGCGAGGCTCGGGGCGGCGGCCGGAGTTCGGGCGCGATCGGTGGCGATGCTACGGCGTACTAAAAGAGAAAACGAAGAGTGCTACGTGCTCCTGGGGGTTCACCGAGCACGGTGACGTGCTCAGGCGCGGGCTACGGTGGCCCTGGCCATGGTGGCGCCATGGCTGGCGGAGCCGAGCTCTCGGCTGTGATGGCCAACGGGGTTTGGGGGCAGCTCGAGCAACGTGACTAGGGGGAGAAGGAAGAGGGGCTCACGGGGAGTTGGCCGATGCAGACGACGGGGCCGGGGAAGCGTCGGAGCGAGCGGGACGGCGAGGCGGATCTCCGGTGGCCGAGGAGGGGGAAAACGTCGGGGGCGGCGCTCCGGGGCTTCTGGAGGGGCGTGGCTCGGTGGAGAGGAAGAGGGGGTCGAGGCGGAGCTTGCAGGCACAGCGAGGGGTCGAGGGGGAGATGGTGGCCGCGGCGTTACGGTGGCATGGCTGCGGCTGCGCTCGGGCTCGAGAGGGAGAGGGAGCAGAAGAGGGGGGAAGAGTTCGGGAGAGAGTGAGAGGGCGGTCGGGGCTGCGTGGCGTCGTCCGGGGCGTTCCAGGCGACGAGGAGGAAGCAGGAGGTGGCCAGGGGAAGCAGGAGGTGGAGGCGCGGCGGTGCGCGCGCGTCGGCATGCGCCGTTCCCCTGTCGGGGAGGAAGACGACAGAGGAGGGGGGCCAGGTGGGCTGGGCCGCCTGCTGGCTGGGCCGACCTGCTGCGGCTGGGCTGCACAGGGGAAGCCCCAGGTAAGCCCCTCCTTCCTTTTATTTTTGTTTTCTAATTTTTCTGACATTTGTTTTGATTTAATAAAATACTAAATCAATTTATTACCTTATGCCAATTTTTGCAGGAGCTAGATATATTATTCCAGAGCTCTTTTATAATTGGCATAATTTTTGGACCATATTTCATATATATAGAAATATATTTCCAATGCAAATATTTATCGAATTAATCCAAATGGCCAAAATAAATATCCATGAGCTCCTAAAAATATTGTTTTGATTTTTATCTCTGTCCAATATTTTTAGAGGGCATCATGAGCATTTTCTTGGACCCTTTTGGAGAAATTTTTATTTGGGTCATTTTCAAAAATGATTCTGAGGGTTCCACCAATCCTCATTTCAAATTTAAATGAAATTTAAATATGATGCACAAATGGCTAGCTAGACTAAGTCATACCACACTAGGGATGTGACAGTATGTCATGTGCACTGCCTTGTACATGATGGTGATGTACGATCGAGCCCATGTAGGCCCCACCACGAGGACTCCGGACGAAATTTCTATCATATGTTTATTCCAGCTTATTCTGCAAGCCAATCCTTTGTTTTTGTTTTCAGTTGTGGTATTCGAGTTGCTTCAATGTCAAATGTTGATTCCATACCTTTCCTAAGTGGTGTTCTCACATTTCTATGTGAATGCAAATCCTTCATGACAATCGAGATTTTCATGTTAATTCTTTTTCAACCAGTGTGTTTTCTCTTCAAGTGAAGCCGATCATTTCAACATCCGCAAGATCAAGTATCAGTTTCTTCTGAACGGTGTTTGTTTCATCCGTCTCCAAGTTGCCTTTGTTTTCCCTCCCTCCCACCCTTTTCTTCAAGGAACCAGATTTCTTAATCAAGTATCCTTTATTCTTGTGAAGTCTCTTCTTTCTTTTCAATCAATGTTCTTATCCGGTGATTCTCATGGTCATTCTAACGGGGCCTAAAGTTCATCATTCTTCATTTTTTTCTCCGGTGGTTTCAAGTCAAGCTTTGTTGATCATATCTTTTCCTCGTTTCAATGCTTACTTATGCCGGTGCACCTCTTAATCTTCCCCGCTTGCCATTCAATTGTTCCGAAGTGTTCAAGATATCTCGAAGATTCGTGTTTCCACTCTGCTTTCGTAATCCTTTCAAGCTCTTTCGAGGTTGTTATCTCATTCTAGCCATTTAAATCTTACCGGTGCATTCTCTCTTTTAAATCGTTCTACGGTGTTTCTTTTGAGTGGGCCCTAACCCACATGTCTTTTCCCAGGATCTTACCTGACTCTTCTTATTTTCCCGGCGTTACTCTCAAATTCTTTTCCAAGTTTGACGTAATAATGAGTTATCATCAGTCAAATGCCTTTATCCAAGATCTTTCAAATTCTTTTCATCGCTGGCTCAACGTCTTCGTTTTGATTCTTCTGGAGTGTCTAAATAATTCATGGTGGTGTTTCAGTCGTCATTCTCGGATTTTGAAGACCGAAGAAGAATTTTTCTCTCAATCTTGCTCTTTTCTCTTCAAGATTCGTGATTCTAGCTTTATGCCATTCTCTCATAATTATTTTCGGTTGTGAAAATTCTTTTCACCCATTCGGAGCAATTCAGGAGTCTTTTCAGTTTGATTCTTCAGAGCCCATCATCTCATAATTATTCATTCCAGCTTTCAGCTCTCGTTCTCCAAATCATACCAGTGCATCATTCAAGTATTCTCTTATCAGCTCGTGATCTCTTCATTCTCATGTATATAAATTCTCTCAAGCATCTTCGTTCAATTGCTAAATTCTTCCCGGTGTCTTCCTTATCTTTTCTTTGTTCATTTTCAATTCTTACGGTGGTTTGTGCAAGATTTCTTCTTCTTTCTTATCATATCAATTTATTCGTTGTTTCAATTCTTACGGTGGTTCGTTCAAGATCTCTCTTCCTTGGTTATCGTATCAATTCATTCGTTCTTCCAAATCCTAACGGTGGTTCGTGGAAGACATTCTCAAGCTTATGTTATATCTCTCTTAATCTTTTCTATGAGGATAAGTAATATGCCAAATCTGTTTTTTTTCATCAATTTAATTGATGAAGGATAAGAAGAATTTAATTGTTATTCTTGTTTCATCGAGTGAACTCAATTCCCTATTCCAGAGGCTCATCAAATTCCTGATTTCAATTGTTTTCAACTTTTTCCCGAAGTTCCAACCTTTTTCAATTATATCACCATGGAGATTCATCTAAATCATTACAAGGTTTCACCTTGTGTTTTCAACTTCTTTTTCCTTCCGTTTGATCATCCTTTTGTTACCGGAGTTCTTCATCAAGGTTCTACATGATGGTTCATAAAGGATTTAATTCCTTCTCGAAGTGTTCATCTAGATTCTTTTCAGATGAGCTCAAGCATTCTTCATCTTGCAATCCGGAGTGCAATTCTTCCTTCCGTATCAATAGAGGTGGTATTATATCATTCTTGATAATTTGAGTTCATGTTTCATGATTCACATGTTGTCAAGAATGAGGTATTTAAACCCATCACTTTCTTCATTGGAATTATCTTGGGTTATATTTCACCTAAAGCTTTCCTTTAAGGATTGTCGCTCTTATGGTGTTTATCAATGATCTAAGTTCTTCATTTATCCTCCCAGTGAGATAGCTTCTCGTCTCCTTGTTCTTATCAATCCAATTCTTTTTCCCGTGAGTGGCAGGTTGTCACCTCATAATTTGAGATGTACTCCATAAGACCATATCAAGCTTATTCTTTTCGTTGTTGGCTTTCCAATAACTCCGTTCGACCATTCTCCTAAGGATGCCTTTTCAAGCTCAATTGTGGCACAACTTGGCATTTTCTTCCCCATTCTTTTATTTCAATTATTTATTGTCTATTCTTTTGTTCCGGAGGCATGGTGATGTTGCTCTCTTCAATCCATCATCTGGTGTGTCAAGATCATGTTCTTTTCATGCCTATCCATTTAACCGGAGTGTGGTGTCATTCTGCTCAAGTTCTTTTTGTCTTATCAAGCCTTGCATCTCTTTTCAACCGGAGTGTTGTCTGAGATTTTTCTTACCCCTTGTTCCATTCATTCAGTAGTTCCGGAGGCAGTGTGTTGTGATTTCATCAAGTATTTTCTCATCTTACCAAGTTCTTATTCAATTCCTTTTCTTTTCAATCGAAGTGTTGCCCGAAGTTGTTCTTCCTTGTTCCTCTTTTCTAACGGAGTGTTTTCAACTTCGTTCATCTCCGTTGTATTTTTTTCTCGAAATGGCTTAAGCTTTTCAAGGTTCTTTGGTCTCACTCGTTTGTCAAAGAAGCAACTTAGTTTTACCTCTTCTCGTTCTCTTCCATTTTCCCTCCGATGCCATTCTAGATCTCGGGACGAGATCCTCTCGTAGTGGTGGAGTGTTGTAACGCCCCAAGACCGGACCTTCAGATGTCTTCCGTGGTTTCTGGGTTTTGTCCTGTGATTTGTTTGGTTCTTTGCATTCATCATTGCATCATGTGCATTGCATCATGTCATCATGCCATCATGTTATTTCTTTTCTTAACTCAACTAAATAAATGGCATGGATCTTTGATCCATTTAAATCGAGGGAATTCACTTGTGATTTCTCTTTATAACATATTAAAGCCTCTCAATACTATTAGGGAGCTATAATAAAAATTATTCCATTTATTTGGAATTAACCATAACACACTTGCAAAAATCCCATGCCTTTGTTATCTCAATTCGTGGTCTCCAAACTTTGCCCATATATCCTTTCGTCATTTTCCGGAGCTCCACCTAAATTATCAACATTTTTACACTTCCAAAACCTAGTCCTAGTTCAAACCCATTTGAATTAAATTCAAATGAGTTTGAATTTACATCTTCCAATCTTGGCCTTTTATATTTTCTCAAAACAAGCGTATTTTTGTGAGTTCGGGAAAATTATCCCCATGTCCAAAAATCTTTTCCTAATCATCTCTTTCTTTTCCTCTCTTATTGTCTTTTCTGCTAAAGAAATATGAGGGGGAGAGAGAGATCCAGTTGGCCATTTGGGCCTCAGTGCCAGGCCAACCAGCAGCCCAGCCCAGGCCAACCTCCCACGTCGGCCCACCTAACAGCTCTAACCTAGCCGATCGCTACCTCCCTCTCCCGATTTCCTCTCCCTCCGCCACCAGGAGCGTCCGTGACCGATGCCACCCGCTCGATCTCCCTTTCCCTCTCCTGGCTCTTGATCCCCCATGCTCCTCCTTCCCCTCGCTCGGCCCCGCTCCCTTGCAAACCCTGCATCGCGCCTCTCCTACCTTGGATCTCAGGCGCAGGCTCCTGCATCAAGCAGGGGAGTGAGCAGGTTGAAGCCCCAGCACACATCGCCGCCGGAGCCCAAGTCCAGCGCCTCCCCACGCCAACGCGACCCCGTGCGCCATCGTCGAACCTCGCCGTCCCTCTGAACATCTTCGCCGGCCGCCCCGCTTCACCTCGTTCCTATCCTGCCGGCGAGCCCCTGCTCCTGCTCTACCCTGCCGTTCGTCGCGCCACCGGAACCATCTCCTCGAAGCAGAGCTGCTCCTTCGCCACCTCGTCGTCCTCTGCCGCCGGCGCATCAAGCCCCGATGACCTACAGGGCCCTTCTCACCAGCCCCCTACATCGAGCAGCAGTTCCTCGACTGCTGCGCACGACCCTGCGTTTGACTCTGGGAGCGCTTTTGGGTCTTTCCCCAACATCGTGTCTTATTTTTGGATCACGCCCAGATCAGGGCCCTAGTACCACGACGACCGACGCAAGTTCCACTACCATCATTGTGCATTTTGCCAAGTCCGACAAAACGACATGTACGGCTACACGAAGACCCTCGAAGACTTCGGATTCGACAAGTCCGATGACGCTCTTGCACAACTACGTTGCCGAGTCCGGGACCGGCAAGACCAACGACGCGGAAACGCCAAGTACCCCTACGCACGAAGACGCCTAAGACCGTTTCGGGATTCATCAAGTACCACACCGAACGCCAAGTACCAGGACGTCGAGGACCCGCCAAGTTCATCTACGTGCACGTACGACTACAGATCCGGGGTGCGTCTAGTACCTCTCCGAACAAACGTGAATGACTGTCGTCACAAGAACGGGACCGGAGAGTCTGAAGACCCCAAGTACCACGACACCGATGACATGAACATCTACGGAACGTGTACGACTACTTCCGTCTTCGAAGAACCAGGTAACGGAACCGTCAAGTTCGTCTACCACCTACATGTACAACTACCATCGCCGAGATCGCGAGAACCTCTACCATCGACCCTAGAGCATGCGAGAACGACTACTTCCACTACGAACGTCCCGAGAACGTCTACTTCCTCTACTTGGCACCGAAAGAGAGCTGTCCCGTTTGCACACTTCGAAGGCATAACCCCGAGATGACGTCTGTGAACGAATGCTTGCGATGTTTGGGATGCTCATGTTTGCATCATGTCCAGATTGTCACTCGTTTCCTTGTCGCCAACTCGTGGGACACCCGGAATCCGGGAGCACCCCACCATCTTTTGCACGCATCCGCACACTTCTCCTTTGCATCGGTATCTCAATCGAGTTATCGGAACCGGAACGCTTCCATGGCACCATTTTCGTTATCATTGCCGTGGCACCCCTTTTTCGTTTTCGCCATGATGACAAATGCTTCATAATGCTCTTGTCAACATTTTCTTAAAATTGCATAAAACTTGAACATGTCATCCGCATCATGTTAACAACATTAAGATGGTTCCAATTGTTGTTTGCATTAATTTACTAATGCATATGGGGATATACCGGATTTGTTGTTTGCTATATCCGGCCCCATTTAAATTGTTTAGATAGATAATCCCTTTATGTTTCACCTCTTTCCATGATAATCAACATTTAATATTGTTGAGTACATAAACGGGAGAGAACTAAATAATTCATGTGGTGTTTCGTCAATATGCAACTCGTTGCATATTGAGCTCCACTTAATTTGCAGGTTTGCTTATGCACTTTGCCATGCCATGCTTCATTTAACCAGACATGCATCATACTTGGTTGTGCATCATGCCATGTTTATGTGATGGTTGTTTTACTATGTTGTTTGCTTCTTTCCGGGTTACTTCTCGCGTTAGCTTCGGTTTTGTTCCGGAGTTGCGAGGATCCGTTCGACTACGTCCGTTTGTCCACTTCATTGACTTGTTCTTCTTCCTTGCGGGATTTCAGGCAAGATGACCATACCCTCGAAATCACTTCTATCTTTGCTTGCTAGTTGTTCGCTCTTTTGCTATGCCTATGCCGCGATACCTACCACTTGCTTATCATGCCCCCCATATTGTTGAACCAAGCCTCTAACCCACCTTGTCCTAGCAAACCGTTGTTTGGCTATGTTACTGCTTTGCTCAGCCCCTCTTATAGCGTTGTTAGTTGCAGGTGAAGATTGAAGTTTGTTCCATGTTGGAACATGGATATTTTGTTGGGATATCACAATATCTCTTATTTAATTAATGCATCTATATACTTGGTAAAGGGTGGAAGACTCGGCCTTATGCCTGGTGTTTTGTTCCACTCTTGCCGCCCTAGTTTCCGTCATATCGGTGTTATGTTCCCGGATTTTGTGTTCCTTACGCGGTTGGGTTATAATGGGAACCCCTTGACAGTTCGCCTTGAATAAAACTCCTCCAGCAAGGCCCAACCTTGGTTTTACCATTCGCCACCTAGCCTTTTTCCCTTGGGAGTCGCACATCCCGAGGGTCTTCTTTATTTTAACCCCCCCGGGCCAGTGCTTGTCTAAGTGTTGGTCTGAACTAGAGCCACTTGCGGCGCCACCTCAGGGAAACTTGAGGGTTGGTTTTAGCTGTACGTAGTGTTCATCTGGTGTTGCCCTGAGAACGAGATATGTGCAACTCCTATCAGGATGTTGCCGCATCGGGCGGTCTTGCTGGTCTTGTTTTACCTGTCGAAATGTCTTGTAACCGGGATTCTGAGCCTGATCGGGTCTTCCCGCTAGAAGGAATATCCTTCGTTGACCGTGAGAGCTTGTGATGGGCTAAGTTGGGACACCCCTGCAGGGATTTGAACTTTTGAAAGTCGTGCCCGCGGTTATGGGCAGATGGGAATTTGTTAATGTCCGGTTGTAGAAAACCTGAAGTTGACCTTAATTAAAATACATCAACCGCTTGTGTAACCGTGGTGGTCTCTTCTCGGCGGAGTCCGGGAAGTGAACATGGTGTTGGAGTTATGCTTGACGTAGGTTGTTCTAGGATCACTTCTTGGTCATAGTTGTTCCGCCGTGCTTTTGCCTTCTCTTCTCGCTCTCTTTTGCGAATAGGTTAGCCACCATATATGCTAGTCGCTTGCTGCAGCTCCACCTCATACCTTTACCTTACCCATAAGCTTAAATAGTCTTGATCGCGAGGGTGCGAGATTGCTGAGTCCCTGTGACTCACAGATACTTCCAAAACCAGTTTGCAGGTGCCGTTGTTACCGAGCAGGTGACGCAAACAAGCTCAAGGAGGAGCTCGATGAAGATCTTGTCCTTTGTGTTGTTTTGTTCTAGTTGATCAGTAGTGGAGCCCAGTTGGGGTCGATCGGGGATCTGTGTAGCATTTGGGGTAGTCTTCTTTTATTTTGGTTCCATAGTCGGACCTTGATTGTATCTGGATGATGTAATGCTTTATTCATGTATCGTGTGATGTGGCGATTGTAAGCCAACTATGTATCTCTTTCCCTTATGTATTACATGGGTTGTGTGAAGTTTACCTCACTTGCGACATTGCTTTCAATGCGGTTATGCCTCTAAGTCGTGCTTCGACACGTGGGAGATATAGCCGCATCGAGGGCGTTACAAACGGAGTCCAAACACCGCGACACTTTTTGGAGATTTTCTATGGACCAGAACACCCAGGATAGGCCAGAGAAGCACCTGGGGGTGGCCCAAGGGGGGCACAACCCACCAGGGCGCGCCTAGGTGGGTTGTGCCCACCTCGATGGCCTCCCGCACCCCCTTTTTACCCTATAAATTCTCAAATATTCTGAAAACCCTCGTGGTTAACCTAGATTAAAAGTTCTGCCGCCGCTATGCTCTGTAGGCACCGTAAACCAATCTAAACCCCGTTCCGGCAGCCTGTCGGAGGGGGAATCATCACCGGTGGCCATCTTCATCATCCCGGCGGCCACCACAATGAGGAGGGAGTAGTCCACCCTCGGGGCTGAGGGTTTGTACCAGTAGCTATGTGTTTAATCTCTCTCTCTCTCTCTCTCTCTCTCTCGTGTTCTTGAGATGTCATGATCTTGATGTATCACAGGCTTTGCTAATATAGTCGGATCATACGGTGTTTTCCCATCTCTATCTTGTGATGAATTGAGTTTTCCCTTTGAGATTTTGTATTATAGGATTGAATACTTTTATGGATTAGAGAGAACTTGATATATGTCTTGCAAATGAATACTCGTGGTGACAATGAGGTATTATTTTGATTCACTTGATATATGTTTTGACACTCAACTCGCGGATTCCCGAGGTGACTTTGGGGTAATCTATGCATAGGGGTTGATGCACATTCTTGTCTTTGTTTCTCCGATAGAAATCTTGGGGCACTCTTTGAAGTTCTGTGTTGGATTGAATATTATGAATCTGAATTTGCTTTGGAGTTATTTAAGTACGAACTCTTGGTTAGATCGATCGGAAGGAATAGCTTCGTGTTATTTTAGTATGAACACTAGGATAGATCGATCAGAAAGAATAGCTTCAGGTGGTTTCGTACCCTACAAACGATTTCTTCTTATGTACTCCGCTAGATATGAACTTTGGAGTCTTTCTTCATTGCACTTTGAGGGGTGGTTATATGATCCAATTATATTGGCACTGTTGAGAGATTGCACTAGCGGAACTACGGACCCTAGGCCTCATTTTCAAGCATTGCAATACCGTTTTTGTGCCCGTTTACTATTTTCTACCTTGCTGTTTTTATTTATCCAGATTATAAAAGTATAGTTGGAGTACAGATTACTGCAGACTGTTCTGTTTTTGAAAGATTCTGTTTTCAATGCATAGTTTGCTTGTTTTCTAGTTTCTGTGGCTTCTATTGCTCAATATAAATTGTGGAGATGATATGCTACAGTAGGCATTGTGTGAGAAAAATCATGAATCTTGTCTTTCGCAGTACCAAAAGTGAGTGGTTTTGCTCTTTATCATACTAACCTATCTCACGAAGTTCCGTTAAGTTTCGTGTGATTGAAGTTTTCAAGTTTTGGGAGAGATATCGATATGAGGAGAATAAGGAGTAAGAAGATCCTAAGCTTGGGGATTTCCAAGGCACCCCAAGTAGGAAGATCCAAGGAACTAAGCTTGGGGATGCCCCGGAAGGAATCCCCTCTTTCGTCTTCAACATTATCAATAACCTCACTTGGAGCTATGTTTTCATTCTTCACATGATATGTGTTTTGCATGGAGCATCATTTTCTTTTATTAGTATTTGCTTTCTGTTATTTAGAATAATATTTTGCATCTTTCTTTCCAATAAAGATATCAAGTTTAGCCTTTGCCATTCTTATTTTGCAAGTCTACTTGCTGCTGTTTCAAAACAGAAAGTTTATCGATGTTGCAAAAATTACATAGAAAAGTCAGAATGTGATAAAATGTTGAAACTATTTGCAAAATAAGCTATGATAAATTTTCTACAGTGTGGCAAATTTTCATAACTTTTGGAGTTACGGAAGTATTCATACTCTTGCACTCCCTACAGACTGTAGTGTTTTGGCAGATTGCTGTTATGTTTGCATTGTTTTCTTATGTTTGCATTGTTCCTATTTGAGGATAGGAGTATTAAATATGCAGTGGCATTTAGTGTGCAATGTTGAATAATAATTTAGTGATTTGCTACAGTAGAGAATTATAAGGTTTTTGCATTGGTTTATACTAACTTAGAGTCCTTGTTGAGTTTTGTGTGGATGAAGCTTTTGAAATTTAGAAAAAACGTGATATGAGAAGAATTAAGGAGACACAAAAGCTCAAGCTTGGGGATGCCCAAGGAATCCCAAGATAGAATTTCAAGAAGTCTCAGGCATCTAATCTTGGGGATGCCCCGGTAGGCATCCCACCTCTTTTCTTCAACAATTATCGGTTAGTATGAGTTGAGCCTAAGTTTTTGCTTCTTCACATGATGTGTGCTATTCTTGGAATTGTTTTTTGTTTTATTTTTGCTTTGTTTTTTTAATGACATACTTAGATATGATTTTTTAAAATAAAATAGAGTCCTCAAATAGTTGCCAAGGAGGCTAGGTAAGCGGCACACACATCCCGTCAACGAAGCTCTTTTCTATGGAATTCCTCTAATGCTTCACTTATATCTTTTTGAGCATGGTGTGCATTATTATTTTTGAAGAAATTATCTTTAGCTTCACTTAAATTAATTTGAGAGAAAGAAATATTATGCTCATGATCTTCACTTATATTTTTTTGAGCTTATCAAAAGCAACACATGAAAATTAGTTCCGAAGTGATAAATATCCAAGAAGGATATAATAAAAACTTTCATGAAGATCATTGGACAAAATAAACTTGATTCTTTGTAATAGTTTTGAGATATGATGATAGTGATATGTGAGTCATGTTGGTGAGTAATTATGCTTTAGTAAGAATATTGATGTTAAGGTTTGTGATTCTCTATGCAAGCACGAAAGTCAATAGTTGTGCAATGAAATTACATCCTACTTGTGGTGCATTATTCGATGTTAATTATGCTCACTACTTGCTTATGAGATGATTCGTTTCTTGGTTGATCGCTTCTCAATATTTTGCTAGCCTTTATTTTGCACTAAGTATGATCACTAGTGCATCCAAAATCCTTTAAACCAGTTTTGCCACATGAGTCCACCATACCTACCTATATGCGGTATTCTTTTGCCGTTCTAAGCAAATTTGTATGTGCCATCTCTAATTTTCAAAATAAATTTCTCTTTTGTGTGCTTGTACCGCCCGCAAGGCGGTGAGGGGTGGCCAATATTTTCCTTGCTAGATGTGTTATTCTCACAATGAGTGTTTATTCACTTTTCATTGCACGAGAGTAAGGCAAAGGTATTTGGGATGCCCAGTCCCGAAATGAAAAATGAATTTTCTTTATGTTGTCAAATAATAAATTCCTTGGAAAGTGTTGGTATGGAGGGCACCTGTGTGTACGGTTAGCCATGGAAAGTGAAAGGATGGTGGAAAAAGGAATAAACTTTATTTTCGGTTTGGGAACCGCCTATGATGTGTCTAGCATGGAAAGTGTTGGGAGCTCTAAGTCGTTTTCATTGGTGGGAAAAGTATGCCACCCAAAATGTTTTTATCTCTCCTTTTCTCTTTGAGCTCTCGCACCTCTACAAATCCCTACTTCCCTCTGCGCAGGGCCTATCTATTTACTTTATGCAAATTTTTTATTTGAATCTCCATCTTCTCTTATAAAGCACCAACTAAGGGGCACTATGATCGTACTTGAGCATTGGTTGTAGCTAATATGCGAGTGTGTTTCATGAATGGATCAATGATTGAGCATGATGGGCTGGGAATAACTTATTTTAGCGTTCACATTTTGAAAGACATGGTTGCTTGTTGATATGCTTGAATATTTAAGTCTCATGTCAAAACTAGACTATTGCTTTGAACCATAAAAGTACAAATGTCCATTCTATAAAGAAAAGAATATGAGATGACATGTTAGGAAGCATTCCACATCAAAAATTCTATTTTTATCATTTACCTACTCGAGGACAAGCAGGAATTAAGCTTGGGGATGCTGATACGTCTCCAACGTATCTTTAATTTTTTATTGTTCCATGCTGTTATATTATGATTCATGGATGTTTTATAGTCATTTTATATCATTTTTGGGACTAACCTATTAACATAGTGCCAAGTGTCAGTTGCTGTTTTTTTGCATGTTTTTTACATCGCAGGAAATCAATATCAAACGGAGTCCAAACACCGCGAAACTTTTTGGAGATTTTTTATGGACCAGAACACCCAGGATGGGCTAGAGAAGCACCTAGGGGTGGCCTGATGGGGCACAACCCACCACGGAGTGCCTGGAGGGCCAGGCGCGCCCAAGTGGGTTGTGCCCACCTCGGTGGCCTCCCGCACCCCCTCTTTACCCTATAAATTCTCAAATATTCTGGAAACCCTCGGGGTTAACGTAGATAAGAAGTTATGCCGCCAAAAAGCTCTGTAGCCAACGAAAACCAATCTATACCCCGTTCCGGCACCCTGCCGGAGGGAGGAATCATCACCGGTGGCCATCTCCATCATCCTGGCGGCCACCACGATGAGGAGGGAGTAGTCCACCCTCGGGGTTGTGGGTTTGTACCAGTAGCTATGTGTTTAATCTCTCTCTCTCTCTCTCATGTTCTTAAGATGTCACGATCTTGATGTATCCTGGGCTTTGTTAATATAGTCAGATCATATGTTGTTTTCCCCTCTCTATCTTGTGATGTATTGAGTTTTCCCTTTCAGATTTCGTTTTGTCGGATTGAATACTTTTATGGATTTGAGAGCACTTGATATATGTCTTGCAAATGAATACTCATGGTGACAGTGGGCTATTATTTTGATTCACTTGATATATGTTTTGGCACTCAACTCGCAAATTCCCGGGGTGACATTGGGGTAATCTATGCATAGGGGTTGATGCATGTTCTTGTCTTTGTTTCTCCGATAGAAATCTTGGGGCACTCTTTGAAGTTCTTTGTGTTGGATTGAATATAATGTATCTGAATTTGCTTTGGAGTTATTTTAGTACGAACTCTTGGTTAGATCGATCGGAAAGAATAGCTTCGTGTTATTTTAGTACGAACTCGAGGATAGATCGATCGGAAAGAATATCATCGAGGTGGTTTCGTAACCTCCAAACAATTTCTTCTTCTGTTCTCTGCTAGATAGGAATTTGGAGTGTTTATTCATCGCACTTTGAGGGGTGGTTATATGATCCAATTATATTAGCACTGTTGAGAGATTGCACTAGCGAAAGTACGGACCCTAGGCCTCATTTTCAAGCATTGCAATACCATTTTTGTGCCTGTTTACTATTTGCTACCTTGTTGTTTTTATTTATTCAGATTATAAAAATACATTTCTACCATCTGTATTACACTTTTATCACCATCTCTTCGCTGAACTAGTGCACCTACACAATTTGCCATTGTATTGGGTGTGTTGGGGACACAATAGATTTCTTGTATTTGGTTGCAGGGTCATTTGAGAGAGACCATATTCATCCTACACCTCTCACGTATTGACAAACCTTAGGTCATCAACTTGAGGGAAAATCGCAACTGTCCTACAAAACTCTGTGCTTGGATGCCCAACACTTGTCTACAAGAATAAAGTTGCGTAGTAGACATCAGGGTGACGATGGAATGCATGCCCGGTAGTGACAATGGTGCAATTAATAGATTTTACAGAAGGGTCGAGGACATCTGGGAGCTTGACTACTCATATGTACTAAAAATGTCGAACGAGAAAACCAGTATTTCACTACCATGACTATACTCGACGCCAAGAGCGCTACCGTGAATGCCATCGCAAAAAAACGAGCCATGGGTACATGCTAAGCACGTGACACGATGCTTCTATATAACTGACCCGAGCAATCCCAGATGTGTTGTCATGGGGAGAGGCAAAAGGAACATCTTTGGAATGGATGGAGTCGCCAACAAGACTACAATGAGTATGGAAACCCGATGAGGGAAGATGACAATGACGATGATGTATATGTCAAAAGAAGAATAAAACCAAATTACCTAAGAAAGATCGTATTCCATGGAAAAGGAAAAGTCACAATGAGGGGCTCAATTATTCGTGAATGAACAAGAAGGGAAAGAAGCTCACTAAAAAACGAAAACATCAACGCTGAGAAACCGTTATTGGTCAAATGATGGAATATATATGTTCCTATTATGTATGCACACTTAACCATTATGGGACAAATAGTATGTAATATATTTCCCTATTTTGTATAGCACACTTAACCGTTGTGGGTCAAATGATGCAGTATATATCGCTTTAGTTATATACATTGTATCACCTTCCCTTCGTTCCAGCTCTCGAGAAAAAAGGGAAAAGATAATAAAAGGAAAGATGAAAAGAAACGGAAAAGAAAAGGAAGAAAAAGAAGATAAAGGAAAAGAAAGGAAAAGGAAAATAGAAGAAACAAACGGGAAAAGAAAAGGAAAAAAATGAAAACAATAGCAGGAGCGCTAGTTTAGTAAAATCCATGTAGCTACATTATCTACTAGTACCGATGTCCCAGAAATGCTCTATAGCTAATTCAAATAGGAGTAATGGTTTTCTTAAAAACGTGCTATAGCTAACTTAGCTATAGCGCGTTTTCTAGAAAAGCGCTGCTGCTATTTTCACATAACCCCCCGCGCGGGCTTCCCTCCTATCCTTCCTCCCCCAGTTCCCCCACTCTCTTCTCCCTTCGCCGCCCCTGCCCTCACCCTCGCTGGAGCCCGAGCGCCGACCCCGACGTCGCACGCCTCCCTCGCCCTCGTTGGAGCCCGAGCGGCGACCCCAACACCGCCCGCCTCCTCCCTTGGCCGCGGTCCTGGCCCCGACCACGACGCCGAGCGCCTCCTCCCTCGGCCCCGGCCACAACCATGATGCCGCACGCCTTCGTCGCCGTTGCCCGGCCTCGACCCCGACACGCCACACCTCCTTCCTCCGCTTCCTCCCCTTCCAACCTCTGTAAGCCCCACACCGCTCCTCCTCTCTCTACCATGAGAGTTCTAGCTAGGGTTCTTTGGTTAATTTACTTAGGTTTTACTTAGGGCAGTATGTTAATTAGGTTATCGATTTAGTTAGGGCAGTAGGTTAATTAGGTTATCTATTTAGTTAGGGTAGTAGGTCGTTATTTTTTTGCGGTGATGAATTTCGCTAGGTATCAAACTCATAGGTTAATTTGGCTATATTATGAACCCCTAGGTGCAATTTGAACCCTAGTTAGTATGAACCCCGGTTAGGATGAACCCTAGTTAGTATGAACCCCAGTTAGGATGAACCCTAGCTAGGTTTTGAAATCTAGACATAAATTTATATAGGTTTCAAATTAGTATAGAAATTTAGGGTTTGGTGTTTTAGGTGTAGTTAAAAGAAAAAACAGAATTGATTGTATTAGTTTCTTGCATTTGTTAGTTTAAGCAATTGTTGCTATTTAAATTTTTTAGTTTCAAATTTAGGTAGGGTGAATTTAGTTTCAAATATTGTGAAGAAATATGACTTCTTGCATTTTTCTTCAAGTTCTATATTTTCCTTCCTTTTATATGCAAATTTGAAGTGGACATGTGATATGTGGAGATGTGATTTGGACATGTCATATTTGGAAAATGATGATTATGTGCAGGGTAAATGATTTGACTGGCCTATGTTTTGCCGGAATGTTAATTCATTTCCGTTCCGGTGAATTTCAGGCGCTTGATATGTCCACATTTTTAGAAACGGTCATGCCGAAATTTCCCGTGAATTTTGGCATGACTTGTGCTAGAAAGTAGGCATATTGAGTGTCCGGATTTGTTGGCAAACCATAGACCTTTTTTCTATGTCATTTCTCATTCTATTATAGTTTTAGAATTAAATGAGGAGACTTAATCATAACAAACATGTCGAACAACGAAGAAACCGGGCTTTCTGACCAAGATGCAGACGAGATGGATTATGATGGTGAACAACAACAGCTCGACCTTTTGTCTGCTAAGCATAGTCAAGGTTTGCAGGGAGGACTGGATGATTGTACTAACGCTGACATCGACACCGACAGCGCCGGCACCAATGGCGGCACCGAGACCGGTGGGGAAGGTACCGGCGCTGAAGCCGGTGCTGAAAAGAAGAAGTAGAAGAAGCAGAGGATACAAAAACCTAACAAACCCAGCATCAGACGACTGGTGATCACAAAGATGGCCCCTGGAAAGTTTGAGCCATTAGACTTGGAAGAACCTTGCAAGTGCTATGGGAACCAAGTAGGATGCATCCTACGAGAATGCGCAAGCATCAACGATGATGACTTAAGAAGTAAAGAACATTTCAGGCAGTTGCTCCTATCGAAGTTGCACAAGAGATTCAAGTTCCCCGACCGGGATAATAGCATAGAACAACCATGCATGATCCAAAGATGAACAAGATTAACAATCACGCCATCGGCATGCTCAACAATGATTTGGTCTCCTGGAAAGGGAGGGTGAAACGAGCTATTGAGGCTGAGGAACCCCTGTCCAAGATTCTGGAGGAAAATCTAACACTTACGAAAGAGGAGTTCCAAAAGTTCAAGGAAACTTCCTCTACTGAGGCAGCCAAGGCTAAGGCGGTGAAATTCAAGAGCCTTTAGCAAAGGAACACGGGGAAGCATCGCCTCGGAAGCCGTGGCTACCTTCGCAAAAGGCCCATACAGGATAAGGAGGACGCAGAACGTGAAGCTGCGGATCTCCCAGACCCCTTCACGAAGTTCACCAACCCCTTGGAGCGTGACTTCATCAGGGCCCACTAAAAGTGGGACAAGGAAAAGAAGGTTTTTTTACATGGACCAGATCACGAGGAAATTGATAAGAATACTAGCAATTATTCTTTTACCACCTTACATGTAGCTTCTGATCATGTCGACTACACATTCGTAAACGGTTCACGTTCCTTCTGCAGGAGAAGCAATACCAGCTTGCAGCCGAAAACCCTACTTCATCGATGACGGAAGCTTGGGGTACTGGCCATAACGGAAGACTTTGTTCGTGGCTAAACTCGGCAGTTTCCCTTTTTTATGCGATGTGGAATATCATTAGGGGATCTACATCTCCTTATATAGACACCATCCGGGCATGGTGAGGGACCTATTTGCAAAAAAGCATGGACCATTCGTATTCACTTAGCACACGGAAATCAAAGAGACAACAGGGAGGGACCGTGAGAGGTCATGGCCGGACTGTCATTGCTCCGAGGAATAAAGAAGAACCCACCTTGCAAAGCCGAAGACATAATCTGGATACTACATCATCATTGAAGGCCAGTTCAGGGGCTATTGAGGGAGGCCTGGATTATGGGTTCCTCTGGTATCCGAGCTATGTGAGATGGGCCAGAAAAATATAAGGTAGAAGGCCTTCCCCCATGTCCGGATGGGACTATCCTTTCTGTGGATAGCTAGTCTGACATCCGGACGTGTGGCTTCCTTTCTCTGTAAACCGACATTGTACAACCCTAGTCCCCTCCGGTGTCTATATAAAGTGGAGGGTTTAGTCCGTAGAGGCAATTCGAATTCATACAGGCTAGACATCTAGGGTTTAGCCATTACGATCTCGAGGTAGATAAACTCTTGTAACCCCTATACTCATCAAGATCAATCAAGAAGGAAGTAGGGTATTACCTCCATTAAGAGGGCCCGAACCTGGGTAAACATTGTGTCCCCTTTGTCTCCTGTTACCTTCGATGCTGAGACACATAGTTCAGGACCCCCTACCCGAGATCGGCCGATTTTGACACCGACAGCGGCCGCAATATGGACGTGTGCACGGCGCCGGAGATGGCGCCATGTGGAAGGTCTTTTACAACGAGAGCCCGGAGGCCAAGAAGCAAAAAAAGATGTTTAGTCACGTAACGCCCCGAGACCGATGCTCCAGTTGCCTTCATTTATTTTTATTGTTGTCGCGTGTTTCAGTTGTTTTTTATCATGACGCGAGTGCGACGTTTGCTTGTGTTGGAGTTCTTCTACATCTTCTTCATTCAGGGGATAGGTTCCTAGTCGGCAGCCGGGGCTAGCAGGGTGGATGTCGTTTGAGCTTCTGTTTGTGTTTCATCCATAGTCGGATGTTGTTCTATGTATGATGTATTGATGTATTCTTGTGTGATTGTATGCCTTTTGTATGTATCCCAAATATTATGTAATGGTATGATGTAATGATATCCACCTTGCAAAAGCGTGTCAATATGCGGTTCTATCCTTGGTGGGACCTTCGAGTTCCTTTAGGATAGTGTCGCATATTGGGCGTGACAAGTCAGGTGGACATCGACAAGAAGGTGAAGCTTGCGTTTGAGAAAAAAGCAGCCGAGGACGAGAAAAAGCAACTAAGGAGAAAAATGAGTTGCTACAGCAGGCAGTCGATGCAGTTGTACATGCCTGCAGAAATGATTTCACTACTAACTTGATCCCAGCTATCATCAACTAGATGAAGGAAAATCCAGCCAAGACGGTAGATGATTTCCCCATGCCCAGTTTCGCCAGGAGCAACTGAGTGAACAGAAGCACCACACCATCACCTACTCACGCAACCGCGCCTGCTCCCGACCCGCACCCGCTCATAGTAGCCCGTCCTCGGTCTCTGGCGCACTAGGCGGGCCTTTGTCTTTGGCTGAGCTCAACACCCTCACAGTAATTACAGGTCGCACCAACATATATCTAGAATATTCCATTTTCATTGCCTTTCGGATGTTTTACGCTGTAGACATGTGTTTGCAGGCCGACGAAACCCCGTGCACCATACTGTACTTGATCAAAGGCCATAAGGTGGACGTGGGAAAGGCGGTGATAACGAAGCCCTTGGAACTCACGTTCCACGGCCAGTCGATGCCCTGTGGCCACTTGAGGGTTACATTGTTGAGTGTGAAATCGGGGCACAAGGATTTGCCACCTCCAGTACGGGTAGGGGGAAAGGACGACAAGACCCCGCAGCGAATTGGAAACTCCATGGGTTGGGTGTTGCTATGGCTGAAGAATCTTCTTCATCTGGAGCCAGCCTAGAGCACATCAACAAGCAAGTACGAACACCACCACCCTGCCTATGCAATTACTAGCGCATGTAGTGCTGGGTGAGAGCGGCAGACGACGTTATGAAGGGGGTATAATAGTGGTTGATGTAATCGCCCCCGTACAACAAAGTATGCATGGTGACATGGAGGAGGACCCTCTTCGGTTCCTCAATATAGGCACCTATGATGGTGATTTAGATATGATGAGTCAGCCATATGACGGTGACTTAGATATGATGAGTCAGCATGCTGATTAGGATATGGATGATCTGCCCGGGCAGGAACGTCCTAGCAAGGATTGCAAGAAGTCTCTCTTCATGCAATCCTCACAGGACACGCCTGAAGATGCCACCTCAACATAGGTTCAACTAGCCGGGGGTCGTACAGTTCTTAGCCCGACAACACTGGGGCAGGGGTTAAGGAAGGGTCTGGAAGGTCAGCCCAAGAAAAAGGAAAGGAAGAAACCGGGGAAGAGAGGCTCTGCTTCCTACAAACAAGCCAGAGCACATAGCAGCAAGACGACGGATTTTGAAGAGCGTGTACCTCTCAAAGGTGCGGCCATGTTCCATGTCACGGGCGAGCCGATGCTACTGCTAAAACCGCTGGAGGAAATATCAAGGGATCTCAGGAGACTGCACGACCATCTGTTGTCGACTGATAAAATCCTACTAGCCACGAAGGATCCAGGATATCTCACATACGCGAATCGTGTGCCTGAGGGGAAGTGCTACGTCGACACATGGCCCGCGGACGTGTTCTTCCTGCGGTTTGAGCGAATCTTTGAGATGTTTCTGAAAAGGCGGCTCGATTGTACAATCGTCCGCCATTTTTGCGCTACATACGAGCTCCGTCATGAAGAGAGAAAAAGTCTCGCAAATCTGTGTGGCGGATCCATACTACATGCACGACTCCTTCATGAGTCTCGGCGACTTTGAGCGTAAATCTGCTAGGGAGCACGAGTCCGCGTAAGTCAGTCTGGACATCCCTTTCATACATTTCAATCATTCCTTCTAGCTCATATGGAGAATAATTTGAGGTGTTTTTCCCCGCAGCAATGGGTGCATCGTCCTTATCGTTCTTTACCCGCTATTCTCCACGCCGTGTATTTCGACCCTGCCAGAAACTACGAGAAGAAGGACTACACCCACATAATGAATATTCTAGATGATGCTCTCCAAGGCTTTAGCTTGAGGGGTGGCTACCTGCAGATCAGGAAACAAAGGAACAAGAAGATGTGTTTCTCGCATAAAACTAACTTCTGCTGCATCCATGTCCTAGAACCAAGAAAGAACGATGGATTCTTCATCCTCCATCTCATGATGGAGTTCACAAGGGATCTCTAAAAGCTTTGCATGACAAGCAGAAATGATGATCATACCCGCAAGTGGGTAGAATCTCATGGAGAAGCGGATTATAAACTTAGAGATGACTTCTTTCTCATCCAGAGGGACATTGCGACGATCATCATGAAAGAAGTCGTCGAAGAGAAGGGGATGTTCCACCACGACCCTATATCACGAGCTGACGTCCGAACTCGCATAAGCATGCAACGTTAGGACCTCACGCCGTTCAAGAAGCTAGGGTCCATCCTCGATGATATGGACGGATGGAACTTCTAGTGATTTACAATGTCCATGATGATGATATGTGTCAGTTCAACTTGTATAGTTCATGTAGCGATGAAACATTGTGATGTCCATGGTTCCAACCGAACTTGTGTAACGCTGCTTTGTTAGTTTGGGTAGGATGACCTGCTTACCTCTAGTTAATTAGTTTGTGTACGATGTAACTGCATTGATTATTTGTATGTTTACTATATGTTGCATATAGTTGCTAACCCTTTCTTTTTCGCGTTGCTCAAGTATATTTTGTTGCATATATGATTGTACATTCTCTTGATGAAGATGCATCTCTAATAGGTACCTAGATTTTTGATGGTGAAGAAGCAGTGCTATGTCATGTAAAAAGGGAAGGTTCCGGGAGTGTACAACGAGTGGCCTGAGTGTCAGGCACAAGTGGAGGGGGTCTCGGGTGCCAGCTATCGGATCACGGGTTCCGTCAAAACCCTCAAGGTTCGAAAACTGGGTTCCGCGCGAAGATCTCTGCCTACCGATCCACGTCCTAGCCTCCCTAAGATCTCACGGGCTAACTCGATGAACTCGCAACACAAAGGACACATGATTTATACTGGTTCGGTTCACCATTGTGGTGTAATACCCTACTCCAGTGTGGTGGTGGTGGATTGCCTCTTGGGCTGAGGATGAACAGTACAAGGGGAGGAACAGCCTCCTGAGGAGAGGTGTTCTTGTGCTCGGTGAACTTGTGGTAGTTCTTGTCTCTCTCGATCCGTCTGATCGATCCCCCTAGCTATGGTGGTGGCTAGTCTTATATATAGAGGCCCTGGTCCTCTCCCCAAATATTGAGTGGGAAGGGAGCCAACAACGGCCAATTTGAAAGGGGACAACTAGTATAGCTTATCCTAACAAAAGCAATCTTCACCTGCAAAAGGTTCTGGTGGTGACGTCGTCTTGGGCTCCTTGGTGACCTCCGTCTTGCCGTCCTTCTGGTCTTGGTCTCCTTGCACCGATATGGAAACCTTTGCTTGACGCCTTAGTACTCCGTGCCTCCGATTGCTTCTTTAGCACCAAACACTATTGGAATATGATAATTTGTCGTCTGCCAACTCTTTGTCGTCTGCCAGCAGACATCATAGAGCCTCTTTGCCGTCCGCTTCCACATAGCGGATGACAAAGAATGGGCAGATGGCAAAAAGTCTATTTGCCGTCAGTTGGCTGATGGCAAAGAGCTAGAAGGCAGATGACAAAGGGCCAGGTGGGCCCCACAGGGCACGGCGTGGCTAGATCAACTTCTTTGTTGTCTGCCTGGTCTTTGCCGTCTGCCTTCTGGAGCCGAACGACAAAGAAATGGCCCAGCTAACGATCGTCTCCCCCCTCCTATGCTCTCTCTCTGTCTCTCCGGCCCCACCCCCTCTGTCCCCTCTCTCCCAACTCAACAGCGCCCGCGCCCACAACGCCGCCGTCGAACACCGCCACCGCTCGGACGCTGTCGCCACCCCACC
>NC_057803.1:408473895-408474429 GCF_018294505.1 Triticum aestivum
CGAAGCCCTGCGGCCCCATCGCCACCACCGCCCGGTGCCCCCTCCGCCCGTCCAGCGCCCCTCCGCCGCCGAGCAACTCCGCTGCCCGGCGCCCCTGGGCCTGCCGCAGGTGAGCCCCGGCCGCACCCCTCTTGTCCTATTTTTTTTGTTTTTTTTTTGTTTTTTTGTTTAGATTAATTTTAGTTTTGTTTTAGATTTAGTTTAGTTTAGATTACTGTTAGTTTGGTTCTTAATTTAGTTTAGTTTAGATTACTTTTAGTTTGGTCTTAGGTTTAGTTTAGTTTTAGGTTTATGTTTAGTCATGAAAAAACTAAGAATAATTAGAAGAAGAGGAGGAGAAGAAGAATAGCTAGGTTTAGGTGTAGTTTTTTCCTGTTTTGTTTTAGGTTAATTAGTGCTAGGTTTAAGAAGAGGAAAAAGGAGAAGAAGAAGAAGAAGAAGAGGAGGAGGAGGAGGAGGAGGAGGAGGAGGAGAAGAAAGAAGAAGAAGAAGAAGAAGAAGAAGAAGAAAGAAGAAGAAGAAGAAGAAGAAGAG
>NC_057803.1:408474966-408514507 GCF_018294505.1 Triticum aestivum
CTCCGACACTGACACCCCGACCCCGACACAAGACCCCGACACGACACCCGACCCCGACACCCCGACACCCTGACACCATACCCCGACCCCATATATATTTGTGTTGATTGGGTGTATTTTTATTATGATACACCTAAATTATATACATATTATTATGTTCATGTCAGGTATCAAATTTTTTTATGTTGTACTAATGTCATTTACTTTTTGTCATTGCAGGTGTTGACAGGACGGTGGGCAAGGGTCCAGAGTGCCCCGATCCTCCAGCGAGCGCTACTGGGAGGGGAGGTTCCATTATTCTAGCCCAGCCCCTCTGAAGAGCGCTGCTAGATAGTATGCAGACACCTGCATCGAGCGCTTCTTCTTCGGCTGGGAGAGGTCGAGGGAGGACGAAAAAGCCTGCTAGAGGTGGACATGGCAATGGGAGAGGTAGGAAGGCTATTACGCCTTCCTCGCCGCCACCCTCAGCTGATTCACCCGACCACAAGAGTGCTCTATCTGACGTGGACCTATCTCGGACTCCGGTCCATGAGCCTCCGATCGCTGATCCTTCCCCCGACCAGACTCAGGTTGCCGATCCTTCAGCCCACGTGAGTCCGGTCCCAGAGTCTTTGTTTCAGAAGACTCTGGTCATCGGGTCTTTGTCCCAGAAGACTCCGGTCACGGGGTCTTCGGCCCACGAGACTCCGAAGGCTAGTGGCTCGAAGGATGGTAGCGAGGACACCTTTTCAGATGATAGCTACAGCGACGAAGAGCTGGTTGAGACGGGCAAGAGGTGTGGCGCTACAAAGCTCCCTCCTATGCCGACGACCCTCAACTAGAGGTGGTTGATTGTGCCTAAAGGGTTGAACTAAGTGCATTTACTATTTTTAACCTTTTGCCTTCATGTTCCTTCAAATTAATATCTAATGCATTGGCCTTGTCATACTGCAGGGGCTGGGTACGCCCCCATGGTTCCCGTAGGCCCAACCAGGTCCTTGGTGTGCTTTGCTGGCAACACTTCCCTGGGTGGGTCACATTGCCCGGTGAGGGTCAGGTTCCACAACTAGCACTACATGGGAGCTGTACTCGGTTGTCCCGGCCCCGCCGAAGGAGAGGGTCGACGGTGTCTTGTGCGAGACTGTGGCCGACATTGTGCTCCATCAGTTTTGGGTAATTTCTCCTTTACGGAATTAAAAATCAACACTACCTAGTGATTGTACTAATCGGTGTTGTCTTGTTTGATTGTAGACCTTCTACAGGGTTTCAGAGGGAGAGCAGGAGGCCGCGTGTATGGTTGTTGAAAATGAGTGCAAGCGCCTACTTCAGAACTTAAGGCACGAGGCTCTGGTGGAGGCCGTTCAAGACTACTACGCCTCGAAGGGTATTAGGAGGGGCAAGCAGAAGTGTCGCGGTAAGTTTCTGAGTAAGGAGAAGTACATGCAGGTAATTACCTATTCTTAAGGCCTTGAACTTAGTTTTCTTGATTTGATTCATAGGCGTAGCACTGAAATTTCTCTTGATTCACTTAGGTGCCCCCGAGATGGTGTGTGGATAAGATGGACTGTTGGGAGGCGTTGGTGGATGCGTGGTGCTCTGCCCAATGGAAAGTCGAACACCAAAGGGCCAAGGATAAGCGCAACCAAATGGAAGGTGTGCCACACCATCAAGGGAGCTCCAACCTGTTTGAGTACGGGGATAACTGGGTATGTGGTTTGCTACATGATTCATGCAATTCATTCTTCAAGCTAGATAGTTCATTTATGACATATTTAGCTCTAAAATGACATAATAACCTTAGATAGCTCTATAAAATGACTTAATATGCTTTAGTCAATTAAAAAATGGCATAACTACCTTCGATAGCTCAATAACGACCTAAACTAATCTTAGCTAGTTAGATCCAAAATGACCTATTTACATAGCAATATCATTCTTCATGCTAGCTTGAGCCCTTAACTAATATTTTGTTCCTCTCTCTTAGGCGCACCACCACAAGAAGCATGTGCCAGGTCTGTTCAACCTCTATGGCATGGCCCATATGGCCTCATACAAGAAGGCCAAGCCATTCACGGAGTCTGACATAGATGATCCACAGAGCTTCACCAACAAGACCTCCCACCACAAGCTTGCGAAGTACAAACACGAGGGGAAGGCGAGGAAAGGGGAGGACTTTAACCCGAGCCAGGATCCTTTTGATACAGAGCTGGTGATGATATCTGGTGGCGGGAGGTCCCATGGCCCTCTAGCCATTGGTGATGGACTGATACGTTGTCCGAAGACTCTCCCGCAGATCAAGAAGCGCCTGAGTAGCTCTGATCCTGAGATACCTCGTGCATGGCCCGCGTAGATTGCCATGGCGGTTAGTTATACGGACTCTATCGCCTTTCCTCCCTTACATTGTGTGTGCGTCCGTCGATGATTACAATGCTAACGAGGAGTGGTGTGTTGCAGGCTATTGTTGAGAAAGAGAGATTGAAGACGAAGGAGCTTGTGGAGGAGGCAAAAAGGGAGGCCCGTGGATTTCTTCTTCTTCTTCTTCTTCTAGTTTTCTTCTTCTTCTTCTTCTTCTTCTTCTAGTTTTCTTCTTCTCCTCCTCCTCCAAAATGAAGTAAGCTCTAAGTTATATCTCATAATATGCTTAGTTAGGTCAAAAATGGCATAATTAGCTAGGTAAGCTCAAAAATGGCATTTTTCTTCTTATTTAGCCTATTTAGTCCATTTATGACATAATTGAGCCTATTTAGTCCAAAAATGACATAATAAGATGAAGAAAATCTAGGAAGAGGAAGAAAAGAGGAATAGGAAGAAAAGAAGAAGAAGAAAAAGAAGAAGAAGTTCTTCTTCTAGTCTTCTTCTTCTTCTTCTTCTTCTAGTTTTCTTCTTCTTCTCCAAAATGAAGTTAGCTCTAAGTTATATCAAAAATGGCATAATATGCTTAGTTCACTAAAAAATGGCACAATTAGCTAGGTTAGCTCCATTTTACCTAAGTATGCTTACTTCTTCTTCTTCTTCTTCTTCTTCTTCTTCTGATTCTAGTCTTCTTCTTCTAACTTTCTTGTTTCCCATTTTGCAGATTTAAATCACTATATGGAAGCTTGCATGGATGGAGTGCTTGTTTCCCTTTTCTTTTTTTCTGTTGTATCGATAAAAATGTGGAACTTTGTTGTATGGATGCATGCATGGAACAATGTGTTGGATGAACATTGTGATGTTACTGTAATATGAATGGATGGAACTCTGTTTCTTATTATGTATGTATGCTGTCATGGATGGAGCTATGTGTTGGATACATCATATGTCTGCTATATATATATAAACACTATTCTGATCACGGGATCAGAATAATATTCTGATCACAACCTGACCTGCCCCGCTAGTAGTACGTTGAACTTCCCTGTGAACTAGATTGAACTTCCGCCAACATTGCCCAAATGGGGCTTGCGATATACCGTTGGAAAGCTATGGACCTCAATATCATGACCCAACTTAAATTTTTGGCAAAATATAAGCGGTTTAAGAGCAGTTTTGAAAACCATTTTTCTTCGCACAAAAAACGTGAATCGTATTTTCAATCGCATTTCTAAACCGTTTATCGGAATGAGGCATATAATACAGCGTTGGAAAGCTGCTGCAAAACCGCTCCTTCCACGTGTTGAAAGTTTTCTCTAATTCCCTATGGTTAAAGAGTAATTTGAAAAAACGTAAAATTTCATAAACCGAACTGCTGAGTTCGTTTTTTCGATGTCATTTCTAAACGGCTAATCCAATGGAGGCATATGATATGGCATTGGAAAGCTTATGAAAATGTGCTACTTTTTCATCTTGAAAGTTTTTTTCTAATTTTGAATGGTTTAAGAGTAATATAGAAAATGGTCCAAGTCCTACCGAGTACGTATTTTCGAGCTAATTTTTTAACCATACGTTTGAATGCAGCAAATGATATGGCGTTCAAAAGGTTGAACAAATGCGAAATTTTATGGTATGTATTGTTTCTCCCAATTCTTTACAGTTTTAAGTCAGTTTCAAAAACGGCAAAAAACGTATTTTCACCGTAATTTCTACAAACTTTATTGGAATGGCGCAAATAATATACCGCTGAAAAGCTATGGAAAATGCGAAACTTTTTCATCTTAATGGTTTTCTCTGATTCCTAGCCGTTTTCAAGTAATTTCGGAAACGGCGGGATCATGCGTTCTGCCTTTATCAGGAAACAGATTCTTCGAAAATGCCCCGCGTGAAGAACCTAAACTTCTAGGCGCGTGTACCTGAACTTCACTCCGTTTTTCACGGGATTTTTTTGCTCGTAGGTCTCCATCCACTGCTTGTAACTCTCCATCCACTCACCGGAATTGAGCAAGTGATATACCAGTGGAAAGCTGCTGTAAGCACATAACTTTCCCGTGTTGATTGTTTTTTCATACTCGTGATGATTTTAGAAGTTTTTCATCTGAAATTCATTCAGCGTAGTAGTTGAACTTCATGCTGTTTTCACGTTGAACTTATGTGACGTAGTTTCGTTTGTAATTTTTTCATCCATTCGTCAGTGTTTCACAAATGATATTCTTGTTGTACAAACCTATCTCACAATAATTTTTTTAACTTTCTCCGACGGAGTACTTGAACTTATAACGGCAACAAATTTAGCCTTTGCATTTTTTATTTAATACAAAATGCAGACCGTGTAGAACGTGAACTTCTGGTAGTTTATCAACCTGAACTTCCCTCGGTTACGTGAAAATATCTAAGTTTTTTATAAATATTAATCTGAATTTCTTAATCCTTTTTTGTGAATTTTCAAGCGCTCCATTTTTAAAAGTTGAACTTCTTGTTATTTTATTTTTGAACGTCTTGCTTCCATTGTTTCATAACGATGGAAATTTGAGTTTTCTATAATCATCGAACTTCTCCATCTTTTTAATATGGACTTCCTAGTTTTTTCTTAATCTTTTCTATGAATAAAAATATTTTAAGACACCAAAACAACATTTTTGTGTGTGTTTTTGCATTGGTTTGCACGTCAAAGCACGTCATCTTTAGAAATTGAACTTCTCCTTTTCTTTTGTTTTCTTTCAACATTGTTTAGCACGTCGAACCACGTCATCTTTAGAAATTGAACTTCTCCTTTCTTTTTGTTTTCTTTCAACATTGGTTTGCACGCCGAACCGCTTCATATTTAGAAATTGAACTTCTCCTTTTCTTTTTGTTTTCTTTCAATATTGGTTTACACGTTGAACCGTGTCATCTTTACAAATTGAACTTCTCCCTTTCTTTTTCTTTTCTTGCATGTTTTACCTTGCATGTTTAAATTTATTTTTTGAACTTGCTGAGATAACACACTTGACCTTCTCGAACACAACATTTTGACCTTCACAAAACATAAATTAAAGCCAAACTTTTGACTTACAAAGCATGTACAATTTTCTCCACTTTTTCAAGAATAAAAGTTGAATCGCCCCGTTAGTTTGACATGAACTTCTTCTGCACATTTTCAAATGTCAATTTGATTTTTCTTTTTCAAAAGCACATTGAGCTTTTTTATTATGGCCTGGGTGGTCCGTTTTTTGTTCATAGATGAATTTATTCAGTATGTGGTACACGTGAACTTTAAGAATTTCTAAAATATGAACTTCGCATTCTATTGAAATTCAAGAAAATTACACACAACAATACACATACACTTCGTGTGCTACATGTATTTACACAATGACGAATGCACACATCTGAAAGAGCATAAAGTTCTCACACAGAGTTCAAAAATAGAGTGAATTTTTTTCCACAAGAAATGTTGGTCGTTTTTGGTAGGAACCTGTAGAGTTTTTCAATTGGTTTGCACGTTGAACAACGTCATCGTTAGAAACCGAACTTCTCTTTTTCTTTTCTTCTAATAAAAACACAACATTATAAAGGAAATAAAAATTTCTTTTTGCAGTCGTTTTGCACGGGGAACCATCCTCACATCAAAGAATGAACATACTGTTTTGCAATGAAGGTATGCATTTAAAAAACCACACACACACACACATACAATACACACTTGACCTTCTGCAACACAACATCTTGACCTTCGCAAAAACAAAATTTTTCATCCAAATAAATCGTGCACTAGTACAAGCAGGTGCCAGTGAAGCCGCCAAGCATGGCTACCGGAAAGTTCATATGCACAATAGCAAATCCCACAGCTTGTTCACACATTGAACCTTTCAAAAATTGAACTTCTCATCCACAATTTTTTTGTGTATCAACAACTCATATGCACAATAGGTCACGGCGGCATCGCACATGTAGCTGTAGAAATCTGAATTTGTTTAGAGAAGTAAGAACTCTGAACCTGTAGCTATAGAATCTGAACTTCTACTTTTCTGAAAAACTTGGTTATCGTGGCTGGAGGACGGAGGACCCGGATGGGGGTATCGCTCGTCAGCCCATGGGCGTCCGCGACGGCGTCGCGTGTGCGGCCTTGGGTGGTGGCAGCTACAAAGGTAGGGGAAGGCCGGCGTGTGGAGGAGGAGGTCCTGGAGAAAAGCTACAGTCACAGGTTGAGGAGTGCCATGGAGGTCACTTGCTGTTGTGGGAAGCCGGTGGCCGTAGTGTGAAGCTCCTCGTCCACCCGACATGCTCGACCATACCTGCAGTGGATGGGACCAGAACTGCAGTCGATGGGAAGGTCAAGACGACCATCGCTGGAAGTTCAGCAATCCCTGTAGATCCACCGGAGCAGTGTCTTCACCAGAGAAAAGAGTGGAAGGAGCGGCGCATGGCTAGGAGGCGGCCGGAGGAGCTGTGGTGGTGGCGAATCCGGGGATGCCCCGGTGGTTGGTGGCGGCACGAGGGCGGCAGCGTCAGCTGTGTGCACGGTGGCGGCTGTGGAAGCGCGCATGGGGGTTGCTCGGGGGAAGCCGACCGGCTGCGATCCGCGATGGCGGAGCAGGGTAGGGCGGGGGCGGCATCGCGCGGGATGGGGTGGCGGCGGCGCGGGATGGGGTGCGGCGGCAACGCGCGGGGTAGGTGAGGTAGGAGGCAGCGCTGCGTGGGGCAGCAACGGCGGCCCGCGGTGCGCGAGGTAGGAGGCGATGCGGGGTGGGGCTGCGGCGGCTACCCGCGGGGTGGTGCGGCTGGATCGGGGGGAGGTTGAGGGGAACGTGGGGAGGAAGGGAGGTTGCGGGAGAGAGGACAGGATTTCATGTTGTTGTTTTTTTCTCGGGAGTTCGGGAGGACCTCCATCACCCCTATATAGGCTGACGTGATCCAAATAGTTATTTTGATCCCGGGATTAGAATAGTGTCACTCTATATATATATATATATCTGTCTGTGTGTGTGTGTGTGTCTATGTGTGAATTCCTGTGAAATTAAATGGATTCAAAGAAACATGGGATATGTAGCCTCTTTGTCGTCTAGAAGCGGACGACAAAGAGGACACATGGCAGCTACCTATAAAACCTGGGAACACTGGCTGCCTATCTGGTCACTTTGCCATGTGCTGGCAGATGGCAAAGATTCAAATCACTTTGCCGTCCACTGGCAAACGACATAGCTGGCCACGTGGCAGCTTCCCAGTACAGCCTAGCTGAGATCTTTGCCATCTGTCAGCGGACGACAAAGAGCTTTGACTATTTGCTGTCCGCTGGCAGACGGCAAAGAGCGCCATTAACCCCCTAACAGCACTCACGCCACCGCACTGTCGTCCGTTGTATTTGCTGTCTGCTGGCCTCAGATGGCGGACGAGAAAGAAGGCCTTTGCTGGCACGTGTTCAGACGGACAGTTTGCCGTTGGCTGGCAGACGGCAACGACGTTTGCCGTCCATGATCCATGCCTTTGTCGTCCGCCATGGCGGACGACAAAGAAGCTTATTCCGGTAGTGGAAGAGGAAACAAGGACACTGTGCGCGCTGGCGCCCGCCTGGCCATGGTCGTCATGGCTTACGTCACTGGAACCTCGCGAGGTTTGTCTTGCCTTGAACTCTCCACCCCTCATGAGCCAGCCTGGTGAGGCCGCTCCCGAGGAGGTCTTGTGTCGTCCGCCTCGCGAGGCTTGGACCCTCGCGACGGTCTTGAAAGCTTGTTGGTGAAGATGGGTCGTGCGGGCCAGCTCGCAGAGCCACGCCATGGGCCGCAGGCAGGCAAGTCTTGGGACCCCCGTTCCCAAAACACCGACAGTAGCCCCCGGGCCCAAGGCGCGCTCGGGCTTGGCTTCGAGGCGAAGCCAAAGGGCAAGTGTGAAGCGCCGCGGGGCCCAATAGCCTACGGCCTTGGTCGACGCGTGGTGGTTGATTGGACGTGGGCGTCTCCACTTCCCCATGCTGCCTCGGCAACTACCCGACTATCAAAAGGTTGGCGTAGATAGCGCTTGCCTTCACTACATCCTTTCGCCTTGCTCCAGATCCCCTTTCTTGCGCCCTTCCTCCGAAATCTCCAGATCTACTCCCATCCTTCCCGCATCGGTGACCAATGGCGCCCCGAAGGGTCAAGCCCGCCTCATCGCCGGCTTGGTACGAGCCAGCTCTCGACGTGCCCAACGTCTCGGAGAAGAACCTCGCCGCCACGCACTTGCTGACGGCGGGGGAAAGCAACAAGAAGGGGAAGACTGGACTCCGGGCTAGCTCTCACGTGCCTGAGCCCGAGGGAAGCAACTTCTTCCCCTTATTTACGAGCAGCGCCACCGCTGGGCTGGTTCCCCCCTTCTCTGACTTCTTTTACGAGGTCCTTGATCACTATGGGCTGCAAGCGCTACATCTTCATCCCAACTCTATCCTTCTCTTGTCGATCTTCACCTACTACTGCGAGGCGTACCTCGGCGTGATGTCGTCCGTGCCCTTCTACTCCACTTATTCTTCCTCTGTGCCAAGGAGGGTCACGCCTCCGGGTGTGTCAATTTCAATGCGGTCGGCAAGGCCAACTCGATCTCGAATACGGGGAAGAAAGCCGACGGCTTCCGGAGCAAGTGGGCCATGGTGGATGCTAAATGCATCCACCCACGCTTGATGCTGCCGACGGAGATGCCCCAGTCCGACAAGGGGTGGTCCTGCACGAAGATCACCGACGAGCGGGCGATGTTGGTGTTGGAGCAGATGAAGTCCGACCTGAAGCCGGGCAACGCGAAGGCAGCAAAGATTATAGGGGCCATGCTCCTCAGCGAATTCCTGATGCTGTGCGTGGCCCCGCTTCAAGCCTGCACGCTCCTCTTGTGGGAGCTTGGGGATGAAGAGGACAAGGTTCACTTGAGCCCGAAGGCCTTGTCCGACGAGGAGATGGCGCAGCTCTCCGCCTTCTGGTTGGTGACGATTAGGAGTATCCGCCGAATGTCTTCACTCCCTTGTTCCGCCACAAGGATGGGGCGCTGGTCGTGGCCTCTGATGAAGCTATGTACCTAGGGTAGGGGCACAGACCTGTCCAAAAGAGCCCTACCCAAGGACATCCCAAGAAGAAGTCACCTTTCAATCGACTTGAAGGTATCCCACTCGACGGGTTCAAGACACTCGACCAAGAAGCTATCACTCGACCATGAAGCCAACCACTCGACTGCCAGGAGGCTTAATGTCACTCCGCGGGCAAACGATCGGCTATTAAGTAGTCTTTATGGTCATTATGGCACTTTATCAGGGGCGTTACCAGTAACGCCCAACCTTAAATGTACCTTAAACCCTGCATTACTGAGGGCAGGAGAGGACCGGCGAACTCTATATAAGCCACCCCCCTCCTCAGTATGAAGGGTTCGCACCCCTGTTATTCATACACACATAATCCAATCGACCGCCTCCGGGCACCAAGACGTAGGGCTGTTACTTCCTCCAAGAAGGGCCTGAACTCGTAATCCTCGTGTGTTTACAACTTCCCAATAGCTGAGATCTAGCCTCTCCATACACACCCCCCTACATCACTGTCAGAGTTAAAACCACGACAGTTGGTGCCCACCGTGGGGCCAGGAATCTTAGAGCCTGATTGGAGAAGTTGTGATTTTTCCGATCCCTTTGATCATGGTTTCGTGCGGAGTTTTGGTGGAGGGCCGCGGGATCTGCCTCGGCGCGCTCACGTTCATCGCCGACGACTCCGCCTGGCTTCAGGAGGCACCACTCGACATCGACGCGCTCCCCGTCCGCGGTGCGACGCACTTCCGCGCACGCGTTCATGGCGTCCTCCTGCGGCAGCCGTCGACCCAGTATTGGTCGGCCCCCATGTCGTCTCCCCGCTCTGTCTCCCACCGGCGCAAGCGCTCTGGTCGGTCGAGACTTCAGAGGTGGGTGAGGCATGCCGTGGCTCGCCAGTCGGCCGCCCCACAAGTCGCGGCAATCGAGCCCGGCGAATCCCTCTGCAACCTGTTCGACCTGTCAACTGGCTCCGCGGAGACCGCATCCGAGTGCGACAGCAGCGACCCAGCGGCTGAGATTCTAGCGGTCGATGGAACACACAGTCCTCCCGGTTTCCCTCGCGCTGATGGAGGCGCGGGTGGGGGCGACCCGTCACATCCCCACGATGAGTATCTCCCCGAACCTCTCACGTCATTATAGCGAGAGGAGCTTCGCCGCCGGAACATGGACGCACTCCACACTCCTATCGTCGGAGAGACCCCCGAGGCCCGGGCCTTGGAGGACGCGCGCTTGGCTAACTTGGCCGAGCGCAGTCGACTGGAGAATCTCCAGCGAGCACTCAATGAGCAAGCACGTCAGCGGGCTCCCGAGTCTAGTCGACGTCAGCTCTTCCCGCCGACGCAGGTATACCGAACCCCAGTTTAGAATTTGGCTGCCGTGGCCTGTATAGCAGAATCGATTCAGCCCTCCCAGTCGGAGGCTGGCAGGGGCTTGTTGCAGATCAGAGTGTTGCTCTGGGCGGCGGGAAACCAGAATTCCACTGTTTCTCAGTCGCGGAATAGGATCCACAGTCGATCCGTTGCAACAGATACAGTCCAGTCGGCTCACAGCCCGAGATCGCCCCCGAGGCATGAGGGACGTGGTGACCGGCATGATCAGTACAGAAGGAATGAGCAGTATGATCACCGATCCGATCGTGATGATCGATGTCGAGTGCCAACCCCTCCCCCGAGGAGTGGGTCATATGCGCCTCGACATCGAGATGACAGGCGCCCTCATAGTGTCGGGCAGAGGATTCCAGTCGACCCTAGGGACCCAGGCTTTGACGCGAGATCTATCCTCGTTCAAGGTTTGGTTGACAGGAACAGAGCTCATCGGGAAGGCCACAACAGAGATGCGCCTGCCAGCAGCAGAGTACATGTTTCGGGGCCAGAGTGTTTCAGTCGAGCCATCAGAGCCGCAGTGATTCCTCCCAACTTCAGGTTGGCGACTGGAGTCAGCAAGTTCACCGGTGAGTCTAAGCCTGACACTTGGCTCGAAGATTACCGAGTGCCTGTACGGATTGGCGGTGGCATTGATGAGGTGGCCATGAAGCATTTGCCTCTCATGTTAGAGGGCTCAGCTAGAGCATGGCTAAATCAGTTGGCACCCATCAGCATCTACACTTGGGAGGACCTCTCCCGAGTGTTTGTCACATCCTTTGAGGGAACATGCAAGCGACCCGCAGGCCTTACAGAATTGCGTTCTTGCGTACAGAAACCGAATGAAACTCTGAGGGATTACATCCAGAGGTGGATCACGTTGCATCACACAGTTTGTGCCTTTAAAGAAGGCGTTAAATACAGAGAATTGAATCTGAAGTTCGGTCGAACTGGAGAGATGTCTCTGAACCGGATGATGGAGATTGCCACCAAATACGCTAATGGTGAAGACGAAGATCGACTCTGGAGTGGCAAGCACAAGGCAGTCGCCCAAGAAACCGGAGGAAACTCCAGTCGGAAACAGAAGCGGAAGGCCGAGCCAGCCGCCCTTGGGGAGGCCCTGGCCATAACCCAGGGAAATTTCAAGGGAAAACCCAAAGGCCCCTGGAAGCCCAAGAAAGTCAAGGATCAAGATGGAAATGATGTTTTGGATCTGCCATGTCACATCCACACCAAGAAAGATGAAGAGGGTAATTTTATTTACCCAAAGCATACCACTCGACTGTGTCGGCTCCTGATCCAGCAGTTTCAGGGCAAACAGTCCAAAGATAAGGAAAAAGAGTCGGACAGAGTTGAGGACAAGGAAGATAGTGACGATGGATACCCCCAAATCAATTCCACCCTGATGATTTTTGCTGATGTCGAAAGCAAAAGTCGACTGAAAGTCATTAACCGTGAGGTGAATATGGTTGCTCCGGCAACACCCAGTTATATGAAGTGGTCTCAGACTGCCATCACATTTGACCAGTATGATCACCCTATGCACATTGCCACCCCTGGGAGCAAGCTTTGGTGGTCGACCCAGTTGTCGAAGGCACTCGATTGACCAAAGTCCTGATGGATGGTGGCAGTGGCCTGAACATATTGTATGCTGAAACATTAAAAGGAATGGGCATTCCGATGTCCAGGCTCAGTACCAGTAACATGAGCTTCCACGGAGTCATTCCTGGGAAGAAAGCCGAATCACTCGGCCAGATCGCTCTTGATGTGGTTTTCGGTGATTCAAAGAATTACCGCAAGGAAAAGTTGACATTCGAGGTTGTGGACTTCCAAAGTGCTTATCATGCCATTTTGGGAAGGCCAGCTTACGCACACTTCATGGATCGACCATGTTATGTGTATCTCAAACTGAAGATGCCTGGTCCCAAAGGTGTGATCACTGTTATAGGCAATCGGAAGAAGGCAGAAGAGTGTTTTCAGAAAGGCTCAAAGATTGCTGACGCTCAGATGGCAGTTGTTGAGCTGCAAGAGTACCAGAAGACTGCTGATCCGAGTGAATTGCTACGAGCCAAGAAGCCTGCTTCAGAATCTGCTTTTCAGTCGTCCTGTGAAACAAAGCCAGCCCACATTCACCCGACCGACCCCGATGCTGCCCCGACTCACATCTCAACGAGCTCGACTCCAAATAGGAAGAAGCGCTCATCCAGTTCCTCCGTGAGAGCTGGGACATCTTCGCATGGAAGCCTTATGACATGCCTGGAGTTCCCAGGGGGCTGGCTGAGTACCGTCTACGAGTCGACCCGAAGTTCAAGCCTGTGAAAGGACATCTTCGATGGTCCGCCGTCCAGAAGAGGAAAGCTATTGGCGAGGAGGTGGCTCGGCTCTTAGCAGCGGAGTTCATCCGAGAGATTTACCACTCCGAGTGGCTCGCCAATGTTGTCATGGTCCCCAAGAAGGACAAGTCACTTCGCATGTGCATTGACTTTAAACATATCAATCGGGCCTGCCCGAAAGATCATTTCCCTCTCCCCCGCATCGACCAGGTAGTCGACTCGACCGCGGGGTGTGAGCGTTTGTCTTTTCTAGATGCTTATTCAGGGTACCATCAGATCCGTCTGTATGGACCCGATGAGATCAAAACGGCTTTCATCACCCCATTCGGGTGCTTCTGTTACATCACCATGCCCTTCGGCCTCAAGAATGCTGGAGCCACGTTCATGAGGATGATTCAGAAGTGTTTGCTCACTCAGATCAGTCGGAACGTAGAAGCATACATGGATGATATTGTGGTTAAGTCACGGAAAGGTTCCGACCTACTGATTGACCTAGCCGAAACCTTTGCTAACCTCAGGAGATATGATATCAAGCTCAATACATCAAAGTGCACATTCGGAGTTCCAGGTGGAAAGTTACTCGGTTTCCTCGTTTCTGAACGAGGAATCGACGCCAATCCCGAGAAAGTTGGCACCATACTCCGGATGAAGCGCCCTGTGCGTGTACACGATGTCCAGAAGCTTACAGGTTGCTTGGCCGCTCTAAGTCGATTCATTTCTCGTCTCGGTGAAAAGGCGTTGCCTCTTTACCGACTGATGAAGAAGTCTGACAAGTTCGAGTGGACTCCAGAAGCTGATGCAGCATTCGCAGAGCTCAAAGCTCTGCTCTCCACACAGCCGGTGCTTGCTGCCCCAATCAGTAAAGAGCCTCTGCTGCTTTACATTGCGGCCACGGGACAAGTTGTCAGTACAGTACTTACGGTCGAGCGGGAAGAAGAAGGAAAGGCCTTCAGAGTTCAGCGCCCAGTATATTACATGTCTGAAGTTTTGACTCCTTCGAAGCAAAGATATCCCCATTACCAGAAGCTAGTATATGGGATTTACATGACCACGAAGAAGGTTGCACACTACTTCTCTGACCATTCCATTACAGTCGTCAGCGACACTCTGCTGTCAGAGATTTTGCACAACAGATATGCAACTGGTCGAGTGGCGAAGTGGGTGATTGAACTCCTTCCCGTAGATATCAAGTTTGAAGCAAAGAAGGCTATCAAGTCTCAAGCAATTGCAGATTTCGTCGCTGAGTGGATTGAACAGCAACTTCCGACTCAAGTTCACTCGGAGCACTGGACCATGTTCTTCGATGGATCTAAGATGATGAATGGTTCCGGTGCTGGGGTAGTATTGGTCTCCCCCTGAGGAGATAAGCTCAGATACGTTCTCCAGATTCACTTAGATTCCTCCAATAATGAAGCAGAATATGAAGCACTCTTGTATGGGTTGCACATGGCCATTTCACTCAGCGTCCGACGCCTCATGGTCTATGGCGACTCAGATTTGGTGGTCAACCAGGTGATGAAGGAGTGGGATGTCCGAAGCCCAGCTATGACTGGCTACTGCAACGCAGTAAGAAAGTTAGAAAAGAAATTCGAGGGGTTAGAGCTTCATCACATCCCCCGACTGAAAAATCAAGCAGCTGATGATCTGGCAAAGATAGGCTCCAAGAGAGAAGCCCTTCCCAACAATGTGTTTTTGGAGCACATCCGCTCGCCGTCGGTCCAGGAGGATCCTTTTACAGAAGAAGCCCCGCAACCGAAAAGTGCCACAGATCCGACTGAAGTCGAAATTCCTACTGTGGTCGACCAAGTCATGGAGGTCTTGGCTATCACTCCCGACTGGACGATACCATACATCACATATATCTTGAGGAAAGAACTTCCAGAGGACGAAGAAGAGGCTCGACAAATCATCCGTCGATCTAAAGCTTTCACAGTCATAAAAGGACAGTTGTATAGAGAAAGCGCAACTGGAATCGGTCAGAAGTGCATAACGCCAGAAGAAGGTCAGATGATCCTTGATGATATCCACTCGGGGACCTATGGTCACCATGCGTCCTCTCGGACCATTGTGGCCAAAGCATACCTAGCGGGTTTTTTCTGGCCCAGGGCAAACGAAATGGCGAAAGAGATAGTCGACAAGTGTGAAGGCTGCCAGTTCTACTCCAACATGTCGCACAAGCTAGCATCAGCTCTGAGGACTATTCCACTCGTCTAGCCCTTCGCTGTTTGGGGACTGGACATGGTTGGTCCATTGAGAACAGGCAGGAGCGGATTCACACATGTGCTTGTGGCAGTCGACAAGTTTACCAAATGGATTGAAGCCAAGCCTATCAAAAATCTTGATGCTAGAACTGCCATCGGTTTCGTCAGAGAGTTGATATTCAGATATGGGGTCCCGCATAGCATCATCACTGACAATGGGTCAAACTTCGATTCAGACAAGTTCAGAGCTTTTTGCGCCTCTTAAGGCACACGAGTCGACTACGCGTCGGTCGCGCATCCTCAGTCGAATGGACAGGCTGAAAGAGCAAATGGTCTAATTCTCAAAGGACTGAAGCCTCGACTGATGCGTGATCTCAAGCACGCAGCAGGCGCTTGGGTCGACGAGCTTCCGTCAGTTTTGTGGGGACTGAGGACCACCCCGAACCAGTCGACTGGAAGAACGCCATTCTTTCTGGTTTACGGGGCCGAAGCCGTCCTGCCGAGCGATCTACTTCACAACGCACCAGAGTCGATCTTTATAACGAAGTCAAGCCCGACAAGACGCAGTCGACCTCCTAGAGGAGGAGAGGGAAATGGCTATGATCAGATCGACCATCTATCAGCAAGACTTGTGTCGATTCCATGCCAGAAATGTGAAGAGCCGAGCCTTCCAAGAAGGAGATTTGGTCCTCCGAGTGGATCAGCAGAAACCACACAAACTTGCTCCTACTTGGGAAGGCCCCTTCATCGTCACCAGAGTCCTCCACAATGGAGCATATCACCTCTACAATGTTGATCGCCAGATCGACGAGCCACGAGCTTGGAATGCGGAACTGCTCCGCCCCTATTACACTTGAGTTCTCCCTTGGACGAGATGTAATAAGAAAAAATTTCTGCAGTTTATTTTTACCAAAGACAAGAGTGTTCCAATAATTGCTGTCACTTTTGTTTGCATACGAAATCCCCCAGTGGGTGACTTAGCTGCGAATCCATTCCGCCTAAGTTTGAAAAATCCTACCGAGTGGAGAGCCAGACTCCCACTCGAGGGCTTAGCTGCAGCCCAGTGCTCGCCTAAGTTTGAAAAATCCTACTGAGTGGAGAGCCAGCCTCCCACTCGGGGGCTTAGCTGCAGCCCAGTGCTTGCCTAAGTGTTCAAAAATCCTACCGAGTGGAGAGCCAGACTCCCACTCGGGGGCTTAGCTGCAGCCCAGTACTCGCCTAAGTTTGAAAAAATCCTACCGAGTGGAGAGCAAACCTCCCACTCGGGGGCTTAGCTGCAGTCCAGTACTCGACTAAGTTATCCCACTTAGAGACTTAGCTGCAGTCAGGCACTCGCCTAAGTTTGAAAAAATCCTACCGAGTGGAGAGCAATCCTCCCACTCGGGGGCTTAGCTGCAGTCCAGTACTCGCCTAAGTTCTCCCACCTAGAGACTTAGCTGCAGTCAGGCACTCGCCTAAGTTTGAAAAAATCCTACCGAGCGGAGGGCAATCCTCCCACTCGTGAGCTTAGCTGCAGCCCAGTGCTCGCCTAAGCATTTAAAAATCCTACCGAGTGGTGAGCCAGACTCCCACTCGGAGGCTTAGCTGCAGCTCAGTGCTCGCCTAAGTGTTTGAAAATCCTACCGAGTGGAGAGCAAACCTCCCACTCGGGGGCTTAGCTGCAGTCCAAGCACTCGCCTAAGTATTTGAAAATCCTACCGAGTGGAGAGCAAACCTCCCACTCGGGGGCTTAGCTGCAGTCCAAGCACTTGCCTAAGTATTTGAAAATCCTACCGAGTGGAGAGCAAACCTCCCACTCGGGGGCTTAGCTGCAGTCCAAGCACTCGCCTAAGTATTTGAAAATCCTACCGAGTGAGAGCAAACCTCCCACTCGGGGGCTTAGCTGCAGTCCAAGCACTCGCCTAAGTATTTGAAAATCCTACCGAGTGGAGAGCAAACCTCCCACTCGGGGGCTTAGCTGCAGTCCAAGCACTCGCCTAAGTATTTGAAAATCCTACCGAGTGAGAGCAAACCTCCCACTCGGGGGCTTAGCTGCAGCCAGTGCTCGCCTAAGTGTTTAAAAATCCTACCGAGTGAGAGCAAACCTCCCACTCGGGGGCTTAGCTGCAGCCCAGCGCTCGCCTAAGTGTTTAAAAATCCTACCGAGTGGAGAGCAAACCTCCCACTCGGAGGCTTAGCTGCAGCCCAGTGCTCGCCTAAGTACAGGACACAACCCAATCCGCAAGGACGACGAGGCGCAAGTCGACTGCTACCTTCTCCTTCGGAGTTGCGCTGCAAATACAAGGTTATTCCGAGTGAAGATCAAGTTCCACTCGACGAACCAAATCATGAAGATATTCAACGAGAAATCAAGATCAGATAAAGCCTAAAAGGTCCCAGACCTCAGATCAAAGTACTCGAGCCCTCGGCTCGGCGGAGTTTAACGGTTATAAATCCACTCGGCATTCCGAGGCAAATTTAAAGTGAAGCATAAAAGTTTTTCATTCCTCAGGAGGAGGACTGGAAGGGGCGACGAACTCGTCCAAGTCGATCCCGTCTGCAATACGAGTGGTAGCAGCAATGAAAGTCTCCATGAAGTCTTGAAAGTTGTGCTTCCTGGTATTGGCAACTTGGATGGCGGCCAGCTTTTCTTCTCGCGCCTCCTTGCAATCGACGCGGACCAGAGACAGAGCGACATCAGCACCACATCTAGCAGAAGATTTCTTCCATTCCGCCACTCGACCTGGGACTTCATTAAGTCGAGCCATCAGGGACTCGAGGTCGTTCTGAAGCGTCGTCCCAGGCCAGAGTGATGTGCCGATCCACGACATCGCAACCTTCAGTCGAGCAAGATAGTCAACCACGCTGGCAATACGAGACTCCAGGCGGAGCACGTTCATTGTAGCCTCGTCCTTCACAAGGGAGTTAGCAGGGTCCAAGCCTGGCTCCACTCGACTGGTCTCCTCTTCAAAGTTCTAACAGAATTCTGCAAACACGATTCAAGAATAAGACAGTGACCCTACACAGACTTGGTAACTGTAAGACAGTCGGGGCAGAGTAATTACCTTCGAGCACGATGAACAGCTTCTTGGCGAGTCCACCGAGATAAGCCTCCAGATCGTTCCTCTTCCCCGCCAGCTCACCTGCCTTGTCGTGCAGAGCCACGTTGTCGTTCTTCAGTCGGCTGACCTCTTGATTGGCTACCTCGAGAGCAGCTTTCAGTCTGGAGCTCTCCTGCTCAAGAGCTCCGACCGAGACCATTTTCTCTTGAGCAAGCCTCGTTTTGTCCAAGACCTCCTTCTGTGCCTCTGCAAGATCTTGATCCTTCTTCTTCAGAGCTTCCTCCAGTTTATCTGCGGCACGTCGAGTGAAATCAACATCAAGAATGGACAAGAAAGAAAAGCCACTCGTCAAGAATGGATAACCTCACCAGCCATACCTTTTGCTTCTTCTTGCGCCTTCTTCAAATTCTCTTGAGCAAGCTTCAAGTTAAGGTTGAGCTGGATCTGCTGATTCTCCAACTCAGTATAGCGAGCTACAAGTTCGCAGGATTTCTGTAAAAAGAAAAATCAGTCAACAGACGTCCAAAATAAGTTGCTTCCGAGTAACTAAGAGACAATGATGACGTTTCTAAGACTACAGCCGAATGAAGAACATTCGACAGTAGTCTCGGGGGCTACACCCAGTGGGTGCACTCAGCGTGCCCCACTGTAAAATAACAAACAAAAAGTCGACTGCCTGCAGTCGACCGGATACAGTCCCATTCGACATGGCCTGACCAGACCGAGTGAAGAAATATAGCTACAGCAACACAATATAAAGACTACAGTCGACTGCCAGCAGTCCACCGTAGTCTCGGGGACTACACCCAGTGGGTGCACTTAGCGTGCCCCCACTCGTCCAAGAATTAACAGACACACCCAGTGGGTGTACAGATACAAAGATCTTCGGAAAAGAGATTCTTCAAACAACATATCATAACAGACCAAGTGTTGAGTCGACTGACCTGGACGTTGCTCTGAAGAGCCGAGCTCGCGTCATAAGCTACTTGGCTGGCCTCCCGAGCCACCTTCACCTGCTCCATCATGATCCTCGCCTGGCGTATAGCCTCTTTTGCAGCAGCCGCTTGGTCCTCAGGGACAGGGTACGCGGAAAAAAGCAAAGGCGGATCCGCAGTCAACGTCGAAGGCCGCACACTTGTCAGAGGAATGGCGAAAGTCAGAGAAGCCCGAGCGGTGTCACCACCATCCCGAGCTACGGCCTCAGACGCCGGAGCAGATTGGGGGGTCTTGTCAGCCGACGCCCTCTTGTTCCTCCTCACTCTCAGCGGTTCGTTGTCGTCGTCATCCGGGAGGTCAATAACATGAGGAGGGGCTACAAGGGAAACATTCAGTCAACCAGAGTTGCAATAAATGTTCAGTCGACTCAAAGCAGAACGTCTGTAATCGTATCAAGGTTGGAGGTAACAGCATCCTCCATCTCTTGGTCGTCGTCCTTGGCGGAGATCTCAGAAGTAGCAGCGCTGCAAATCTCGAAAATCAGTTAGTTGGCTCAATGAATCGACCAAGGATCTGTCCACGGTCGACGAAGGAAAGCAAGTTTTATTATTACCCGAAAATAGTAGGGACAGCCATCTTCATCTTGGGCAGAGCCTTGGGCGGCTTGGACAGCGTCGCGCGTGGGTGCTTGGGAGCCTTCCCAGTCGGCGTAGGAGAAGAGGTCCGAGGGCGTTTCGACGACTGCCCAACAGAAGCAGACGCCTTGCCACGTTCCTGCGCTGGATCGTGTGTGAGCTTGGATCGCCTCTCCGGGCGAGGGGGTTCAACCTCCTCCTCCTCCTCCTCTTCGCTGGAGTCGACGTTGTCGTCTCCCTCTCCTTCATCGTCGGACTCCCACTCACCTTGGTCGTCTCCACTCTCACCTCCGCTCGCCTCCCCTTCCTCAGTTGGCTCCTGGGCCCCATTGGGCGTCGAGTATATCTCGGTAGTCGCCTGGAAAACAACAGACAAGACGAAAGTCAATCGACCTACTCAAAGAAGACCAATGAAGAAAACAAGATCCCAGTCAGGAGCATAAAGACATACCTGGTCCACATCATACGAGTTGTTGAGTGGAATTACCCTCCTGGCTCCTCGAGGGTTGTCTTTGTTCCCCGTGATGCTCGACAGCCACCCCTCCAGCATCTCGTCAGTAACCTCCTCCGGGTGGACCCGAGTGGTGTCGTCGAGACCCGAGTACAACCACATCGGGTGGTCACGAGCCTGGAGTGGTTGGATGCGCCTCCGGAGGAAGACCTCCAGCAAGTCCATACCAGTCACGCCCTCACGGACAAGCTCAACCACTCAACTAGCCAGCACTTTGACTTGGGCCTTTTCCTTCGGCGTCACTTTCAGAGAAGCAGGTTTTTCAGCTCGGTCGAGAGAGAAAGGGGGAAGTCCAGTCGACTGCCCTGGGGTCGCCTGGTCTTGACAGTAAAACCAGGTCACCTGCCAACCGTGGACCGACTCCGGGAAAGTGATAGATGGAAAACAACTCTTTCCCCTCGTCTGGATCGCCAGGCCCCCGCACAGCTGAATCACCTGCGTCCTTTCGTCACTCGACTTGGCCTTCTTGACCGATTGAGAACGGCAGGTAAAGATGTGCTTGAAGAGTCCCCAATGGGGGCGGCAACCTAAGAAACCCTCACACATGGAAATGAAAGCAGCAAGATATACGATGGAGTTGGGAGTGAAGTGGTGGAGCTGCGCTCCGAAGAAGTTCAGAAAGCTCCGGAAAAAAGGATGGGGCGACAGAGAAAACCCTCGGTCGATATGGGTGGCTAGGAGCCCACACTCACCGTCGCGAGGCTGAGGTTCGATCTCTCTCCCCGGGAGACGCGCAGCTTCGTGGGGAATGACTCCCCCCTCGACCATGTCGTCGAGATCTTCTTGGCGGATCACCGACGGCATCCAGTCGCCCTGGATCCAGCCGCGGGGCAGAGCAGACCTTGAGGAAGATCCGCCCCGAGCAGATCTCTTCCCTTTCCCCTGCGCCGCCACCTTCTTCGCGCGCTCCAGAGCGGATGTCTTGTCCTTCGCCATCGCCGCCGGCAAATCTCGCACGGGTCTGCGGCGCTAGGGTGAGAGCGGAGGTGGCGGAGGAGCTTGCAAAGGGAGAGAGGAAGAAGAGAGCACACTGTCTAGAAACCCCGAGCCGGCTACTTATAAGAGGTCGCTCCTGAGTGGCTGACTGGTAGGCCCAGGCAATCCAGTCAAATGCCGCAGCAGACGCGCACGCAGTACGTGGCGAAAAAGGTGGCGCGGAAATCGAGGAGCTTCCGCTTTATCGCTTCCGATTACTGCAGCCGCTCCCGTCCCGCGCGCTTCCCGAAATCCGAATCCCACGACATCCGCGGGCTGCAAAACAACTTGTCAAAATAGAATACCCGCTCGCGCCGACACTCGGTATGTCACAAGTAAAGAAATTCACTCGACGAAAGGCCTGGAATGGATCAAGGCGACTGAAAGAGGTTGATGACGTCATCCGTGACGATTGACCCAAAACAAGGCACTCATGTAGCCCGAAGAACCAGTCGGAAAGATCCCCAACTCTTTCCCCACTCTAACCTCGATCCATTTGGGGGCTAATGATGAAGCTATGTACCTAGGGTAGGGGCACAGACCTATCCAAAAGAGCCCTACCCAAGGACATCCCTAGAAGAAGTCACCTTTCAATTGACTTGAAGGTATCCCACTCGACGGGTTCAAGACACTCGACCAAGAAGCTATCACACGACCATGAAGCCAACCACTCGACTGCCAGGAGGCTGAAAGTCACTCCGCAGGCAAACGATCGACTATTAAGTAGGCTTTATGGTCATTATGGCACTTTATCAGGGGCGTTACCAGTAACGCCCAACCTTAAATGTACCTTAACCCCTGCATTATTGAGGGCAGGAGAGGACCGGCGAACTCTATATAAGCCACCCCCCTCCTCAGTATGAAGGGTTTGCACCCCTGTTATTCATACACACATAATCCAATCGACCGCCTCCGGGCACCAAGATGTAGGGCTGTTACTTCCTCCGAGAAGGGCCCGAACTCGTAATCCTCGTGTGTTTACAACTTCCCAATAGCTGAGATCTAGACTCTCCATACACACCCCCCTACATTACTGTCAGAGTTAGAACCACGACAGCCTCCAGGCCGACCTTTGACGGGCGCGGACTGGTGCCGTTGGTGCTCACCGGGGCCCTTGTGCGCCGACGCCAGTGGAGTTGTCTTCTAGTGAGTCCTGCCGGGAGGAAGAGGAGGAGGAGGAAGACTCGGAGGTGACCCCGTAAGGGACGGGGGAGACCTCCCCTTGAGTAAAGCTGACATCCTCCGCGCCTTCCCTGACAACGATGAGGCCGGCGACCGCCCGGAGAGGGGAGAGCCGCCCTCGTCCTGGCGAGGGGCTGATCTGCGTTGATCTCCCGGGACGGTGCTTCTACTCCGATGCGGCCTAGAGACGCTTCTAGACCAGCTACCGCTCCTGCTTCTGCTTCCGGGGCTGGCGCGCCCGCGCCTCGGGTTGCGAAGCTCTCCAGCTTTAAGCTCACCAAGCGGAGGGTGGACTATGCTGCTATGGACCAGTAAGTGCTTGAGCTTCACCTTGTTCATGCTTATACTGCGGCCTCTTGTCGTTTGTTCTTGTCTTTGCTGTTGGTGCTTCTTTCTGACTCTTTTCCCTTGTTGTGCAACCAGGCTGACGCCTGCGGTGAAGAGGAGAAGGGTGAGCGGGGTGGTGCTGCCTGAGTGCGGGTCGCCTCCTGCGACCTCGCCCCTCTCCATGAGCAAAGGTGGGGACGGTGCTCGCGCTTCTCCAGTCCGATCATCCTCGCGAGGCTGGGTGGAGCATCCTCGGGAGGAATCAGCCCCCGAAGCGCCGCTGACTCAGGAGGTGCCAGCGTCCGGCTCGGGTGCTGAGGTCCAAGGGGCTCAGGAGCTTCCTGCCTCCCAGGCCATGGTGACGATGACGACTCTTCCTCCTCCTGCGCCGTTACTCCTAGGTTCTTAGTCCTCCCCTGCTGTCTTGGAGCGTGCCCTTCCAAAGATGACTCATCTGCGGGAAGATCTCCTGGGCGCGGATCCGCGCCTAGTAGCCGGGCGCCTGGAGCTGGCCTTCGGCTGGCTTCAGTCTGGCGCCGCAATCCAAGCGGCGCTAAGCCAAGCCGTGATGACCTCCAAGAAGGACAAGCAGGCTGTCGCTCAAGCTGTGGGATGCCGAGCTGAACGAGGACGCCGAGCTGAAGGACGCCAAAGCCGCCCCCAAAAGCTGCTGGGCACTGGAGGACGAGCTGAAGAGTCTGCGAGATGAGCGTGCAGAAGAAGCTCGTGGCCGCCAAGTGAAGGAGGAGGAGATGAAGGCCCGGGAGGACGCCATCAAGAACCGCGACGCCGAGCTAGGGGAGTTGGCGAAGGCGCATGTGACGCCCCGAGACCGATGTGCCAGGTGTCCTCCAGTTTTTCGCTGTCGTCGCCATGTCATTTTCTTTCGTGTTGCATATTGTCATGTCATCATGTCCATTGCATCATCATGTTTTCAAAACCTGCATCCGTCCGGCCTCCCCGTTCCTTCCGTTGTCCGTTCTGAGTCCAGACACCCTTGCACGCGCCCGCGGCACCTCCGAATTAGTATTTTTTTAAGTGGCCAGAAAATGTTCTTGGATTGGGTTGAAAGTTGACGTGCGGTCTTATTATAGTGTAGATAGACCGCCTGTCAAGTTTCATCGCATTCGGAGTTCGTTTGATAGCCCAACCGTAAAACTATAGCGGCATATAGCCGGTCTAACGTCGGACGTTTTCGGTCTCCAGAAACAGTCGCCGAGCCTCACTTCTCTTCTCTCCTCTCAGCCCGAGGCCTCTCTTCACAGCCCACCTAGTCCTCCCTCTATCCGAAACCGCACAATCGCGATCGTACGGCTCGAAAACCCATCCTAACCCCCAAACCCTAGCAAATTTGCTATATATGCACTCCCCTAGTCCATTTTGGACAACCTAGACCCCTTCCCCTACCCCTGCCGCAGCCAAACCCCCCTCCTCCTTGGATTCAGTGCCGCCCCACTCCACCTCCGCCACTTGTCGCCGCCGCTGCCGCGTCCCGAACCAATCCGGGCGCGACACGTCGCCTCCCGGTGCCCCGCAGCCAACCCCAGCGCGCCATGTCGCCTCCCCAGTGCCCCCACTTCGCCGCGGCCCGCCCCGGGCCGAAGCGGGCCTGAGCCGCCGCTGCACGCCCGCACTCCCCCGTGCCCTGAGCTACGCCTTCGCTCTTCCTGCGCCCGATTCCCGCAGGTGACCCGCGGCTCGCCGCCGGTGACCACCAGGCCGAATTCCGCCACCTGCTCCTCTCTCCTTCCCCTGCCTCTGCTTCTTCCTCTTCCTCTCACAGAGCTCTCTCTCCCCATGTTTTCGTAGGACCCCGGAGCCTCATCGTGCTGCCGCATGGTGTTCGCCGGATCTCACAACCCCCGTCGTTCCTGCGCTCGGATCCGTGCCGCACCTCACCGTCCTCGTCCACCTCCGGCCAGATCCGGTGCCTAGGGACCAGATCTACCCATTCCCGTCGTCTTCCCATGTCGCTGGAGTCCTAGGTCTCGCCGGAGTTCATCCATCCACCGCCGCCGTCTTCTTCACAAAGCCAGGGACGAGCTCGCCCGCTCGCAGCGCCTCCCCGTGTGGGCCCCATCTCCAGCTCCGCGGCCCAGCTCCGCCCGAGCGAGCCGGCCTGCCTCCGCTCGCTAGCGGGCCGCGTTCCCGATCGTCCTATGAAGGCCCGAGGTGAGGACACCCAGTCCAGTTCCCCTCAGTGTTGTGGGCTAGACCCAGTAGTTTCGGCCCGTTCATTGTTTTTTTCTTGCCTGCGAATTTAGCTATTTATCCAGAGTGTGCTGTTTTACAGAAAAGACCCTCATGATCATTCATTTAATATCTCACAAACTAAGCATCACTTGTAAAAACTTTATATATGAAAAATGCTTAAAATTGTGTCTGGTTTCATAATATGTCACTTTGACCCATGTTTAAAATGATTAAATTTCTGTTTGTGTAGATTTACTCTTATGCCATGGTAAAACGGTTTAATTCATAACTAATTAACCATAGCTCGGTTTTAATTAATCTTTATATGTAAATGGGGTAGAATTTTTCCTAGTTCGACATGGTTTACTTGTTTTGCATGTTTAATAATTCTAAAATTGTGCTTAGGGAAGAACAGTACCAAATCTATAAAATGCTCAAGAGGATCTTCCGGACTTGTTGTTTTGTTGTTCCGGCCTCATTTAAACTTGCCTAGATAGGTAGTTTTCATTTGCGTCACCCTCTTGCCATGCTTAACAACATTTAATATTGTTGGGTACATAAACGAGATCGAACTAAATAACTTGAATGTGGTGTTTCATCAATATGCAACGGAGTTGCATATTGAGCTCCACTTAATTTGTAGGATTGTTTGTGCACTTTGCCGTGCCATGCTTCATTAAACCGGACATGCATCATACTTGATTGTGCATCATGCCATGATTATGTATGGTTTGTTTACTATGTTGTTTGCTTCTTTCTGGTGTTGCTTCTTCGGGTTGGTTCCGATAACGTCGTGTTTGTGAGGATCCATTCGACAACGTCTGTTTGTCTTCTTCTTGGACTCGTTCTTCTTCCTTGCGGGATTTCAGGCAAGATGACCATACCCTTGAAATCACTTCTATCTTTGCTTGCTAGTTGCTCACTCTTTTGCTATGCCTATGCTGCGATACCTACCACTTGCTTATCATGCCTCCCATATTGTTGAACCAAGCCTCTAACCCACCTTGTCCTAGCAAACCGTTGTTTGGCTATGTTACCGCTTTGCTCAACCCCTCTTATAGCGTTGTTAGTTGCAGGTGAAGATTGGAGCTTGTTCCATGTTGGAACATGGATATTTTGTTGGGATATCACAATATCTCTTATTTAATTAATGCATCTATATACTTGGTAAAGGGTGGAAGGCTCGGCCTTATGCCTGGTGTTTTGTTCCACTCTTGCCGCCCTAGTTTCCGTCATATCGGTGTTATGTTCCCTGATTTTGTGTTCCTTACGTGGTTGGGTTATAATGGGAACCACTTGAGAGTTTGCTTTGAATAAAACTCCTCTAGCAAGGCCCAACATTGGTTTTACCATTCGCCACCTAGCCTTTTTTCCCTTGGGAGTCACGCATCCCGAGGGTCATCTTTATTTTAACCCCCCGGGCCAGTGCTTGTCTAAGTGTTGGTCCGAAATGGGCAGTGTAACACCCTCGATGCGACTATAGCTCCCACGTGTCGAGGCACGACTTAGAGACATAATCGCACTGACGGCATATGTCGCAAGTTAGGCAATCTTCACAACATCCCATGTAATATAAATAATAAAGGGGAGATAACATAGTTGGCTTACACTCGCCGCGTCAATCAAGTACATAAATAACATTACATCATCCAAACACTCATGGCCCGACTACGGCGCCAAAATAAAAGATAACCCAACATGCGACACGGTCCCAATCACCCCCAACTGGGCACCACTACTGATCATCGGGAAAGGAAACATAGTAACGTTGAGAGTCTTCGTCGAACTCCCACTTGAGCTCAAGTGCGTCTCCTGGAGCGCAATCATCAGGCCCTGCATCTGGTGTAATAGTAATCTATGAGCCACAGGGACTCAGCAATCTCGCACCCTCGCGATCAAGACTATTTAAGCTTATAGGTAAGGCAAGGTAAATATAAGTGGAGCTGCAGCAAGCGACTAGCAAGTATGGTGGCTAACTTATTCGCAAAAGAGAGCGAGAAGAGGAGGCAAAGCGCGAGCGAGAAACTAGAGAGCAACCTGCGCAAACATTACTCCAACACCATGTCCACTTCCCGGACTCCACCGAGAAGAGGCCATCACGGTAACACACTCAGTCGATTCATTTTAATTAAATTAAGGTTCAAGTTATCTACAATCGGACATTAACAAATTCCCATCTGCCCATAACCGCGGGCACGGCTTTCGAAAGTTCAATCCCTGCAGGGGAGTCCCAACTTAGCCCATGACAAGCTCTCACGGTCAACGAAGGAATATACCTCCTCCCAAGACGTTCCGATCAGACTCGGTATCTCGGTAATTCAAGACACTTCGACAGGTTAAAACAAGACCAGCAACACCGCCCGAATGTGCCGACAAATCCCGATAGGAGCTGCACATATCTCTTTTTCAGGGCACACTCAGATTGTCTAAACTTCCGGTAAGCCAGCCCAGAGTTGCACCTGGTAGCCACCGGCGGCTGACAGCTTGGACCAACACTCAGAGGAGCACTGGCCCGGGGGGGTTAAAATAATGATGACCCTTGAGTCTGCAGAACCCAAGGGAAAGAAAATGCTAGGTGGCAAATAGTAAAACCAAGGCTGGGCATTGCTGGAAAAGCTTTAATCAAGGCGAAATATCAAGGGGTTCCCATTATAACCCAACCGCGTAAGGAACGCAAAATCCGGGAACATAACACCGATATGACGGAAACTAGGGCGGCAAGAGTGGAACAAAACACTAGGAGAGAGGCCGAGCCTTCCACCCTTTACCAAGTATATAGATGCATTAAGATAACATGGCAATATAATGATATCCCAACCAGTAAATAAATGTTCCAACAAGGAACGGCCTTCAATCTTCACCTGCAACTAGCAACGCTATAAGAGGGGCTGAGCAAAGCGGTAACATAGCCAATCAACGGTTTGCTAGGACAATGGTGGGTTAGAAGGTTTGACATGGCAATTTGGGAGGCTTGAAAGCAAGTGGTAGGCATCGTAGCATTGGCATAGCAAAAGAGCGAGCAAACTAGCATAGCAAAGATAGTAGTGATTTCGAGGGTATGATCATCTTGCCTGCATAGTTGTCAGAGTTGACTGGATCCTCGAAAGCAAACTCAACGGGCTCCTCGTTAGCGAACTCGTCTCCCGGCTCTACCCAAACAATACAAACAAGCAACAAGGATACAATCAACCACGTACAAGACCAAGCAATATGATGAAATGATGATATGCTATGCGGGATGCGATGCGGGATGCAAAATGCAAGATATGACAGGAAAAGCATGAACCTGGCCTCAACTTGGAAATCCAAGTTCTCCACTGGAAAGATGAGATGAAATTGCTTGAAAACGATATAAAGAACGTCGGAATCGGAGTTTCGGTTTGGATTTGGCAAGCGATTCAAAAATGACACCGGTCTGCGATTTATAGCAAGTAGGCATCTAAATGCAACGAAATGAACATGCTACAGCACCCAGACATGACAACAAAATACATGGCAGGCATGCACACAAGATTCTTAACAGAAGTCTAGCACTGAGCTACGGCCAATTCATCCATTAACAGGTTCAAACAAGCATGGCAAAAATGCATATGGCAAACAGATCTCACACTTAGTGAAATTAACACTTGTCTGGAATTTCAGATCAGGTAGCCCTCTTCGGAGCAACAAAACTACATGCTACAGGACCTGATAATGGTAACGTAAAGCATGGCATGGTGCTACTCAAAGAGCTTAACAAAAGTCCCTTAGTGACCTTGAGCCAAAAGGGATCAGAAAATACAATTGCAAGCATGTGAACATAGCAAAAACATAATCAGATCACAGACTTAGTGAAAACTGGAGCATGCTGAAACACAACTCAAGTAGGCATGTTTACGAGCTTGATGCACTCACTACGGTGCAAGTCATGGCAAGACAATCATACACCCATCAATAAGTCACAAAATGCAAGCTATACATGGCAAGAACAATAACATAGCATGAACGGATCAACAAAACATCATCGGCAAAATTGCAAACAAGTTGACAATCTGCCCAGATTCACAAAGTAGAAAAAGTAGAGATCGATTGACTCAAGATAGGGTGCTCCATAATTGCAAACAAAGACCTGGATGGATAGAGCACTACAATATTAACAAAACATCCTTACTGATTATCCTCAAAAGAGGCACGGATCACTAGGAAACAACATGAACATATGGCATCATGAGATAAACAGCTCCGGGACTTAGTGAAATTACTAAGTCCCTGAAAACAGAATTAGCAAGTGCACCACTTTGCAAGCTTGCACTAGTCCACACACACATCACAAAAATACATGGGTTGCACCTCTAGAAAGATGACAAAACCCTTAACAAAACATATGTAGAACTCACGGGCATATCATGCACACATTAATCATGGCAAAAATGATAAAAAGCTAAACGGAGTAGCAGATCTGACAATAATCTCAAGTAGCCCTCTTCTAACAGCATTTCGGGCATCAAGATGAACTCAAATGAAAATGATGCAATGTAATGAAATAATCTACTCTCTGAGATGAACATTTTGAAATGCTATATGCATGAATCGGAGCTACAGATGCAAAGTTACGACATGATGAATTTATGCAAAAAAATACTAGGAGGAGGCAAAAGTCAACCGGATCTAGGGTTTTCCAGATCTGACGGGCGCGGATCCCGAGGTTCTCCCTCGAGCTTGCTGGCGATGGGGATGCGGCGGTCGGAGTTAGGGGGGGTCGGCGGAGGAGGAGATCCGGCGGAGGAGGTGGCCGACCCGCTGGTGAGGTGGCCGCGGCAGAGGACGGCGGGACCATGGCGGCGCGCGGCGGAGGTCAGCGAGGAGGCGGCGGCCTAGGTCGTCGCCAGCGTAGAAGGTCGAGGCGGCCGGCGTGGAGGTGAACCGGCGAGGCGAGACGGCCGGCGTCGGAGCGGGAGGCCGGCGCGGGCGGCGCGGCTCCCTCGCGCGGGGTGCAGGCGGCGGAAAGGCGTGGGCCCGGGAGGGCCTGCCCCGGGCCCGAGCGGGCTGCGACGGCGGCAGCCGGAGTGGAGCCACGTGGTAGAACACGATAGGCGGCGGCGGCGGTGTCCGGCGCGTCCAGACATGTCCGGCGCACGGAGAGACGACTGGGGCTAGGTTAGGGGTGGTTTGGACCCGAAATTTCGGGAGAGGATCTAGTTTTATAGGTAGAGGGAGCTAGGAGAGTCCAAATGAGGTGCAGTTTTTGGCCACGCGATCGTGATCGAACGCTCTAGATGATGGAGCAGAGTTAGGTGGGTTTTGGGCCAAATTGGAGGGGTGTTGGGCTGCAACACACACGAGGCCTTTTCGGTCCCTCGGTTAACCGTTGGAGTATCAAACGAAGTCCAAATGATACGAAACTTGACAGGCGGTCTACTGGTAGTAAACCAAGGCCGCTTGGCAAGTCTTGGTCCAATACGGAAATGTTTAGTCCCCACACACGAAAGAAAGCTAGAAATGACCACCGGAGGAGAACGAAGCGCCGGAATGCAAAACGGACAATGGGGAAAATGCTCGAATGCATGAGATGAACACGTATGCAAATGCAATGCACATGATGACATGATATGAGATGCATGACAACGACAACAACACACGGAGACAAAACCAGAACCCGAGGAAATAATTATAACTTAACGCCGGAAGCGGCAGAGTTGGAGTACAAGTTGGGAAAGTTACATCCGGGGTGTTACAACACTCCACCACTACGAAAGGATCTCGTCCTGAGATCTAGGACTGAAAGAATGCCAGGTACTCAGAACGGAGGTGATCCTCGCGTTCCCAGGTAGCTTCATGGTTGGAATGATGTGACCACTTGACTTTGAGAAATTTGATTGACTTGTTGCGAGTCTTGCGTTCAGTCTCTTCAAGAATAGCAACTGGGTGCTCACGATAAGAGAGATCTTCTTGGAGCTCAATGTCCTCGAAGTTGACGGTGCGGTCAGGAGTCTTAAAGCACTTTCGAAGCTGAGAGACATGGAACACGTCATGAACATTTGCGAAGTTTGAAGGAAGCTCGAGTTGATAGGCGAGGTCGCCTCTCTTGCTGATAATCTTGAAAGGTCCCACGTATCTAGGGGCAAGCTTCCCTTTGATACCGAAGCGACGAGTACCTTTCATAGGAGAGACGCGGAGGTAAACATGATCTTCGATCTCGAAAGCCAAATCACGGTGCTTACTATCATAGTAGCTCTTTTGATGGGATTGGGCTACTTTGAGGTTATCACAAATGACTTTGCACATTTCCTATGCCTCTGTGATTAAGTCATTACCCAAAAGCTGAAGTTCACCGGTTTCAGACCAGTTGAGAGGGGTACGGCACTTCCTGCCATACAAAATTTCAAATGGGGCCTTGCCCAAACTTGCTTGAAAACTGTTGTTGTAGGAGAATTCAGCATAAGGAAGACAATCCTCCCACTTCATGCCGAAGGAGATCACACAAGCCCTGAGCATATCTTCAAGAATCTGGTTGACACGCTCGACTTGACCGCTAGTTTGAGGATGGAAAGTTGTGCTGAAGCGGATGTTCGTGCCCATGGCCTTCTGAAAAGAATCCCAAAACTTTGAGGTAAAGATGTTGCCACGGTCTGAAGAGATCACTTGTGGAATACCGTGCAGAGAGACAATACGAGAGGTATAGAGTTCCGCCAATTGAGCTGCAGTGATCGACTCTTTAATAGGCAGAAAGTGAGCCACTTTGGTGAGTTTGTTGATGACAACGAATATAGCATCATTGCCATGCTTGGACTTTGGAAACCCAGTCACGAAGTCCATTTCAATGTGGTCAAACTTCCATTCTGGAATGGCAAGAGGTTGGAGGAGACCTGCTGGCGTTTGGTGTTCTGCCTTCACTCTTCTGCAGGCATCACATTCATTCACGAATTGAGCAATCTCGCGCTTCATTCGAGTCCACCAATAAGCCTGCTTGAGGTCCTGATACATCTTTGTGCTCCCAGGGTGGATGGAGAGGAGAGAATTGTGGGCCTCGTCCATGATCACTTTACGGAGGTCACCTTTGGGTACAACAATACGATCCTCGAAGAAGAGAGTGTCCTTGTCATCAAGGCGGTAGCACTTGTACTTGGGTTGACTCTTGGCAATCCCAATCTTCACCTTTTTCACCATAGCATCAAGAAGCTGGGCTTGGCGAATCTGGTCTTCCAAGGTAGGAGAGACTTGAAGGTTGGCGAGGAAACCTTGGGGAACAACTTGCAGATTTAGTTTGCGGAAGGCTTCACAAAGCTCGGGTTGATAAGGCTTGAGAATCAGACTGTTGCAGTAAGCTTTCTTGCTCAATGCGTCAGCAATCACATTGGCCTTGCCTGAAGTATACTCAATACTCGGATTATACTCTTGAATCATTTCGACCCATCGAGTTTGCCTGAGGTTGAGATTAGGCTGAGTGAAGATGTACTTGAGACTCTTGTGATCAGTGAAAATGTCCACTTTTCTTCCCAATAGAAGATGTCTCCAAGTCAAAAGAGCATGCACAACTGCCGCCAACTCGAGATCATGAGTGGGGTAGTTCTTCTCATTAGGCTTCAATTGGCGAGAGGTATAAGCAACAACTTTCTTCTCTTGTATCAATACCACGCCAAGACCTTGGAGAGAGGCATCACAAAAGACCTCGTACGGCTTGGATTCATCAGGCGGAGTGAGAACTGGAGCAGTGATCAATTTCTCTTTCAAAGTGTTGAAAGCAATATCACACTCTAGAGACCAAACGTACTTGACGTGCTTCTGGAGAAGATTTGAGAGAGGCTTCGCGATCTTAGAAAAGTTTTCAACGAATCTTCGGCAATAGTTTGTGAGACCGAGGAAGCTACGGAGTTGCTTCACGTTCTGAGGAGGTTCCCAATTCACAATTGCAGACACCTTCTCAGGATTCACGGCAATTCCCTTGGCAGAGATGATATGACAAAGATAAAGAACCTCATCAAGCCAAAATTCACACTTGGAGAACTTGGCGTAGAACTGATGTTCCCTGAGCTTATCAAGAACCAAACGCAAGTGCTTGGCATGGTCTTCCTTGTTCTTGGAGAAAACCAGAATGTCGTCGAGATAGACCAAAACAAAGTCATTGGTGTAGGCGTTGAAGATGAAGTTCATCATGCGAGAGAATGTCGGAGGATCGTTGACGAGACCAAAAGACATGACAGTGTATTCATACGAACCAAAGCTTGTCCTGAAAGCCGTCTTGGGAATATCTTGCTCACGGATTCGAATCTGATGATAACCCATACAGAGATCAAGCTTGGAGAATACTTGGGCACCTTTGAGTTGTTCGAACAGCTCATTGATGTTGGGAAGTGGGTATTTGTTCTTGATGGTCTTCTTGTTCATTGGACGGTAATCAACACAAAGTCGGTCCGTTCCATCCTTCTTCTTCACAAAAAGAAGACCACAACCCCACGGAGAAGAACTAGGCCGGATCAGACCCATTTTCTCTTGAATATCGAGTTGCTTCTTTAGCTCCTTCAACTCTTCAGGTCCGAGCTTGTAAGGACGTTTGCACACAGGTTCCGTGCTAGGCTCAAGATCAATAACGAATTCAACTGGCCGGTGTGGAGGCATTCCTGGAAGCTCTTCTGGAAAGACGTCTTGATATTCGCAAACGACTGGAATTTGCGAGATGGCATCCAATTCACCCTTCTCACTGAGAGAAAACAGACGGATGGTATTATCCCGAGCGGCAAAGACAATTACATCCTCAGACGAATGAGTCAATTGAATCTTCCTGGCTGCACAATCAAGCTGAGCCTTGTGCTTAGAAAGCCAATCCATTCCGAGAATAAGATCAATATCCGAGTTACCAAGGATCATTGGAGAAGCCAGAAACTTGAAATCACCCATCGAGATAGAAATATCCGGAACTTCGTAGTTAGCAAGCAAGCATCTACCCGGAGAGACGACTGCTAATGGCTTATGCATAACTTGAGAAAACCACCCATGCTTAGATGCAAAAGGTCTCGAGATAAAGCAATGCGATGCACCCGTGTCAAAAAGAACTTTTGCAGGAACATCATTAATAGGAAGGTTACCCATGATCACATCTGACGAGTCCTCTACCTGAGCTGCATTCACCATATTGACCTTGGCATACTTGGGGTTATGCTTGACCACAGCTGTACTTGCCGATCTGACAGGAGGAGGAGGAGGAAGACGCCTCTGGTTGAAACACTTGTTGGCATAGTGACCCTTCTGTTGGCACTTATTGCACGTGACCTTTGAAAGCGGACGGTGATACGGAGCACTCGATCTTGGAGGTTGAGACGAAGTCTTGTTCTGAAAGCCAGGGTTGGGTGGGTGGGAAGATCCACTGCCACCTTTGCTCTTCTGCTGATACGGCTGACGGAACGGAGGAGGAGGAAGCCAATACTTCTGCTGCTTGGCCACTTGAGTAGAGGAAGAAGGTGTAACATCTCTGACTCGCTTCTTAGAAGCATCACACCTCAACTGAGCGGCCTCTTGCTTCAGTGCCATGTTGTAGAACTCATCGTACCTCAAGGGCTCAAAGAGAACAAGAGCTAGCTGAATTTCTTCTCTGAGACCACCCCTGAACTGATATATCATGCTCTTCTCATCAGGTACGTCCTGCTTGGCAAAGCGGGCGAGCTTCTGGAACAACTTGTTGTAGTCATAGACAGACAAAGAGCCTTGCTTCAGATTGCGGAATTCCTCACGCTTGCTTTCAACCACGCTCTGGGGAATATGATGAGCTCGGAAATCTCGACGGAAATCATCCCAAGTGATAACACTTCCACCTCTGGAATCCTTGTACTGCTGGAACCATTCTGCAGCTTGATCTTTGAGTTGGAAGGAGGCGAACTTAACAAAGTCCTCATGCCTGACGTTACTGCACTCGAAATGCTTGCACAGATCCACTAGCCAATCGTCAGCAACACAATTGCTGAAAGTCTTTGGCCCGTTAACAAGGAACTGGTTGAGTGTAGCAAAGTGATTCTGATTTCTGCCTTGATTCCCTTGGTTGCCTTGATTGCGCTCTTGAAGAATTTGCATGATCAACTGTGTGTTTGCATTTGTTGCGGCCATCACATCTTGCCATGCCTCCGGAGGAGGTGGAGGTGGAGGCGGATTAGGATTCGGAGTCGTGCGCGTTGGAGGAGCCATCCTGAAGAGGTTGACCACCATTAGCACATTGACAGACAAATGTTGAAGCTGAATCCAACAGAATGAAAATTGCAACATATAGTCTTCACATCCGAACAAAATGAACGAATGCATTCCTCTTGAAATGGTCACATATCCATAAATTGAGAAGCCACGTAGAATTAAGGTAGAGGAATAAATCAACAGGGTACGGATCAAGAACGAATAATCGGTAAGAAATCCCAATCTCAAACCAATATCCGTGGAAGAAGAACTAGAGCTACTAGAATTCCCATCTATGAAACTCCCGAACCTTTCCGGTTATGCAATCAGATGTTGGGGATACAGGGGAAGCATAATATCTCACCCAAATCTAGCAAATCCTACATCCAGCTGTATCCATCCTTCAACACATAACCAAGAAACCTTCGGAAACCATCTACCTCAACCTTCGAAAAGCATCCGTTATACAAGTTATGGCGATACTCCCGAACTCCCGCCCCAGTACTGGGTGGCGTTGAGGTTATCTCACCAACAAACTGCATAAAAGAGATTTTCGATGTCAGCGTACTAAACTCAGGTATTCTAGAACGGCAATGATAAAATTATGATGACAACACCTCAGAGCTCAACTCCCCGGGACACTTCCACTAAACCCCTGACAGGAGGCACCAAGACAATGTTCTCATCATAAAACCATCGGAATGATTCCAAGATACCCGCGTGATCCTAAAAAATTTTTTTTAGTGAAATTTGAGAAGAGAAGAGTCAAAACTCTACGTCAGGATGCCTTACCAGAGCGATGAGGAAACTGGGAAGTAAAAAGAATCCCTAAACTCTCCGATATATAATTCCTAAATGACTCAAAACATTTTTCTAGACACAACTCGGCCGCTAAAAACGATCAAGCAATGGGGCTCCTAAGGTCGGGGAAGGCTCTGATTACCAACTTGTAACACCCTCGATGCAACTATAGCTCCCACGTGTCGAGGCACGACTTAGAGACATAATCGCATTGAAGGCATATGTCGCAAGTTAGGCAATCTTCACAACATCCCATGTAATATAAATAATAAAGGGGAGATAACATAGTTGGCTTACACTCGCCATGTCAATCAAGTACATAAATAACATTACATCATCCAAACACTCATGGCCCGACTACGACGCCAAAATAAAAGATAACCCAGCATGCGACACGGTCCCAATCACCCCCAACTGGGCACCACTACTGATCATTGGGAAAGGAAACATAGTAACGTTGAGAGTCTTCGTCGAACTCCCACTTGAGCTCAAGTGCGTCTCCTGGAGCGGAATCATCAGGCCCTGCATCTGGTGTAATAGTAATCTATGAGCCACAGGGACTCAGCAATCTCGCACCCTCGCGATCAAGACTATTTAAGCTTATAGGTAAGGCAAGGTAAATATAAGTGGAGCTGTAGCAAGCGACTAGCAAGTATGGTGGCTAACTTATTCGCAAAAGAGAGCGAGAAGAGGAGGCAAAGCGTGAGCGAGAAACTAGAGAGCAACCTGCGCAAACATTGCTCCAACACCGTGTCCACTTCCCGGACTCCGCCGAGAAGAGGCCATCACGGTAACACACTCAGTTGATTCAATTTAATTAAATTAAGGTTCAAGTTATCTACAACCGGACATTAACAAATTCCCATCTGCCCATAACCGTGGGCATGGCTTTCGAAAGTTCAATCCCTGCAGGGGAGTCCCAACTTAGCCCATGACAAGCTCTCACGGTCAATGAAGGAATATGCCTCCTCCTAAGACGTTCCGATCAGACTCGGTATCTCGGTAATTCAAGACACTTCGACAGGTTAACACAAGACCAGCAACACCGCCCAAATGTGCCGACAAATCCCGATAGGAGCTGCACATATCTCTTTCTCAGGGCACATTCAGATTGTCTAAACTTCCGGTAGGCCAGCCCAGAGTTGCCCCTGGTAGCCACCGGCAGCTGACAGCTTGGACCAACACTCAGAGGAGCACTGGCCCGGGGGGGTTAAAATAATGATGACCCTTGAGTCTGCAGAACCCAAGGGAAAGAAAATGCTACGTGGCAAATGGTAAAACCAAGGTTGGGCATTGCTGGAAAATCTTTAATCAAGGCGAAATATCAAGGGGTTCCCATTATAACCCAACCGCGTAAGGAACGCAAAATCCAGGAACATAACACCGACATGACGGAAACTAGGGCGGCAAGAGTGGAACAAAACACTAGGAGAGAGGCCGAGCCTTCCACCCTTTACCAAGTATATAGATGCATTAAGATAACATGGCAATATAATGATATCCCAACCAGTAAATAAATGTTCCAACAAGGAACGGCCTTTAATCTTCACCTACAACTAGCAACGCTATAAGAGGAGCTAAGCAAAGCGGTAACATAGCCAATCAACGGTTTGCTAGGACAATGGTGGGTTAGAAGGTTTAACATGGCAATTTGGGAGGCTTGAAAGCAAGTGGTAGGCATCGTAGCATTGGCATAGCAAAAGAGCGAGCAAACTAGCATAGCAAAGATAGTAGTGATTTCGAGGGTATGATCATCTTGCCTGCATAGTTGTCAGAGTTGACTGGATCCTCGAAAGCAAACTCAACAGGCTCCTCGTTAGCGAACTCGTCTCCCGGCTCTACCCAAACAAGACAAACAAGCAAGAAGGATACAATCAACCACGTGCAAGACCAAGCAATATGATGAAATGATGATATGCTATGCGGGATGCAATGCGGAAAGCAAAATGCATGATATGACAGGAAAAGCATGAACCTGGCCTCAACATGGAAATCCAAGTGTGCCACTGGAAAGATGAGATGAAATCACTTGAAAACGATATAAAGAACGCCAGAATCGGAGTTACGGTTTGGAAATGCCAAGCGATTCAAAAATGACACCGGTCTGCGATTTACAGCAAGTAGGCATCTAAATGCAACGAAATGAACATGCTACAGCACCCAGACATGACAACAAAATACATGGCAGGGATGCACACAAGATTCTTAACAAAAGTCTAGCACTGAGCCACGGCCAATTCATCCATTAACAGGTTCAAACAAGCATGGCAAAAATGCATATGGCAAACAGATCTCACACTTAGTGAAATTAACACTTGTCTGGAATTTCAGATCAGGTAGCCCTCTTCGGAGCAACAAAACTACATGCTACAGGACCTGATCATGGCAAAGTAAAGCATGGCATGGAGCTACTCAAAGAGCTTAACAAAAGTCCCTTAGTGACCTTGAGCCAAAATGTATCAGAAAATACAATTGCAAGCATGTGAACATAGCAAAAACATAATCAGATCACAGACTTAGTGAAAACTGGAGCATGCTGAAACATAACTCAAGTAGGCATGTTTACGAGTTTGATGCACTCACTATGGTGCAAGTCATGTCAAGACAAGCATACACCCATCAAGAAGTCACAAAATGCAAGCTATACATGGCAAGAACAATAACATAGCATGCACGGATCAACAAAACATCATCGGCAAAATTGCAAACAAGTTGACAATCTGCCCAGATTCACAAAGTAGCAAAAGTAGAGCTCGATTGACTCAAGCTAGGGTGCTCCATAATTGCAAACAAAGACATGGATGGATAGAGCACTACAATATTAACAAAACATCCTTACTGATCATCCTCAAAAGAGGCATGGATCACTAGGAAACAACATGAACATATGGCATCATAAGATAAACAGCTCCAGGACTTAGTGAAATTACTATGTCCCTGAAAACAGAATTAGCAAGTGCACCACTTTGCAAGCTTGCACTAGTCCACACACACATCACAAAAATACATGGGTTGCACCTCTTAAAAGATGACAAAACCCTTAACAAAACATATGTAGAACTCACGGGCATATCATGCACACATTAATCATGGCAAAAATGACAAAAAGCTAAACGGAGTAGCAGATCTGACAATAATCTCAAGTAGCCCTCTTCTAACAGCATTTCGGGCATCAAGATGAACTCAAATGAAAATGATGCAATGGAATGAAATGATCTACTCTCTGAGATGAACATTTTGGTACGCTATATGCATGAATCGGAGCTACGGATGCAAAGTTACGACGTGATGAAGTTATGCAAAAAAAATACTAGGAGGAGGCAAAAGTCAACCGGATCTAGGGTTTTCCAGATCTGACGGGCGCGGATCCCGAGGTTCGCCCTCAAGCTTGCCGGCGATGGGGATGCGGTGGCCGGAGTTAGGGGGTCGCCGGAGGAGGAGATCCGACGGAGGAGGTGGCCGACCCGCCGGCGAGGTGGCCGCGGCAGAGGACGGCGGGACCACGGCGGCGCACGGCGGAGGTCAGCGAGGAGGCGGCGGCCTCGATCGTCGCCGGCGTAGAAGG
>NC_057803.1:408515017-408554995 GCF_018294505.1 Triticum aestivum
CCTCGCGCGGGGCGCAGGTGGTGGGAAGGCGCGGGCCGGGGAGGGCCTGCCCCGGGCCCGAGCGGGCTGCGGCGGCGGCGGCCGGAGTGGAGCCACGTGGAAGAACACGGTAGGCGGCGGCGACGGTGTCCGGCGCGCGGAGAGACGACGGGGGCTAGGTTAGGGGTGGTTTGGACACGGAATTTCGGGAGAGGATCTAGTTTTATAGGTAGAGGGAGCTAGGAGAGTCCAAATGAGGTGCGGTTTTCGGCCATGCGATCGTGATCGAACGCTCTAGATGATGAAGCAGAGTTAGGTGGGTTTTGGGCCAAATTGGAGGGGTGTTGGGCTGCAACACACATGAGGCATTTTCGGTTCCTCGGTTAACCGTTGGAGTATCAAACGAAGTCCAAATGATACGAAACTTGAAAGGAGGTCTACCGGTAGTAAACCAAGGCCGCTTGGCAAGTCTCGATCCAATACGGAAATGTTTAATCCCCACACACGAAAGAAAGCTAGAAATGACCACCGGAGGAGAACGAAGCGCCGGAATACAAAACGGACAACGGGGAAAATGCTCGAATGCATGAGATGAACACGTATGCAAATGCAATGCACATGATGACATGATATGAGATGCATGACAATGACAACAACACACGAAGACAAAACCCGAACCCGAGGAAATAATTATAACTTAACGCCGGAAACTGCAGAGTTGGAGTACAAATTGGGAAAGGTACATCCGGGGTGTTACAGGCAGCCTGCGGGGCCACCTCGGGGAAACTTGAGGGCTGGTTTTACTCGTAGCTTGGCCTATCCGCTGTTGCCCTGAGAACGAGATATGTGCAGCTCCCATCAGGATGTCGGCGCATCAGGCGGCTTTGCTGGACTTGTTTTACTATTGTCGAGGATGTCTTGTAACCGGGATTCCGAGCCTGATCGGGTCTTCCCGCTAGAAGGAATATCCTTCGTTGACCGTGAGAGCTTGTGATGGGCTAAGTTGGGACACCCCTGCAGGGTTTTGAACTTTCGAAAGGCGTGCCCGCGGTTATGGGCAGATGGCAATTTGTTAATGTCCGTTTCTAGAAAACTTGAAGTTGACCTTAATTAAAATACAGCAACCACGTGTGTTACCGTGATGGTCTCCTCTCGGCGGGGTTCGGGAAGTGAACACGATGTTGGAGTTATGCTTGACGTAGGTTGTTCTAGGATCACTTCTTGATCATAGATTCTCGACTGTGCTTTTGCCTTCTCTTCTCGCTCTCCTTTTGCATATGTTAGCCACCATATATGCTAGTCGCTTGCTGCAGCTCCACATCATACCTTTACCTTACCCATAAGCTTAAATAGTCTTGATCGCGAGGGTGTGAGATTGCTGAGTCCCCGTGACTCACAGATACTTCCAAAACCAGTTTGCAGGTGCCGATGTTACCGAGCAGGTGACGCAACCAAGCTCAAGGAGGAGCTCGATGAAGATCTTGTCCTTTGTGTTGTTTCATTCTAGTTGATCAGTAGTGGAGCCCAGTTGGGGTCGATCGGGGATCTGTGTAGCATTTGGGGTAGTCTTCTTTTATTTTGGTTCCGTAGTCGGACCTTGATTGTATCGGGATGATGTAATGGTTTATTCATGTATTGTGTGAAGTGGCGATTGTAAGCCAACTATGTATCTCTTCCCCTTATGTATTACATGGGTTGTGTGAAGATTACCTCACTTGCGACATTGCTTTCAATGCGGTTATGCCTCTAAGTCGTGCTTCGACACGTGGGAGATATAGCCGCATCGAGGGTGTTACAAGTTGGTAAACAGAGCCTTCCCCGACCTTAGGAGCCCCCTGCTTGATCGAATCGTTGGCATTGTTGAGTCTAGAAAAATGTTTTGAGTCATTTAGGATTATATATATATCGGAGAGTAGGATTCTTTTTACTCCTCAGTCCCTTAGTCGCTCTGATGAGGCATCCTGACGTAAAGTTTTGACTCTTCTCTTCTCAAATTTTCACAAAAAAAAATTTAGGATCACGCGGGTATCTTGGAATCGTTCCGATGGTTTTGTGACGAGAACATTGTTCTTGGTGCCTCCTGACATTTAGGGGTTGTGGCACTGTCCCGGGGAGTTGAGCTTCGAGGTGTTGTCGTCACAATTTTATCGTTGTAGTTCTGGAATACCTGAGTTTAGTTTCGCCAACATCGAAAATCTCTTTTATGCAGTTGTTGGTGAGATAACCTCGACGCCACCCAGTACTGGGCGGGAGTTCGGGAGTATTTCCATAACTCGTATAACAGATGCTTTTCGAAGGTTGAGGTAGACGATTTCCGAAGGTTTTTTGGTTATGTGTTGAAGGATGGATACAACTGGATGTAGGATTTGCTAGTTTTGGGTGAGATATTATGCTTCCCCTGTATCCCCAACACCTGATTGCATAATCAGAAAGTTTCGGGAGTTTATAAGTGGGAATTCAAGTAGTTCGTAGGATATCTTTCTGACGGATGTATGATATGAAATTGTGGTTCAATGTCTAGTGGTCCGCCTATCCATGGTTGGTTTTACAGTGGTCTCGTTGTGTCTTAAAGAGTCCTTGGCTACGCCAACTCGGGGACGCTTCGTATCTCATGTGCACTGCCTTGTACATGATGGTGCTGTACGATCGAGCCCGTGTAGGCCCCACCACGAAAACTTCGGACAAAATCTCTATCATATGTTTGTTCCGGCTTATTCTGCAAGCCAATCCTTTGTTTTGTTTTCAGTTGTGGTATTCGAGTTGCTTCAATGTCAAATGTTGATTCCATACCTTTCCTAAGTGGTGTTATCACATTTCTATGTGAATGCAAATCCTTCATGACAATCGAGATTGTCATGTTAATTCTTTTTCAACCAGTGTGTTTTCTCTTCAAGTGGATCCAATCATTTCACATCCGCAAGATCAATTATCAGTTCTTATCAACGGTGCTCATTTTATCTGTCCCAAGCTGCCTTTGTTTTCCCGCCCACCCACCCTTGTTTTTCTTCGAAGACTCAGATTTCTTAATCAAGTATCATCTCAGTGTTGAGAAGTATCTCCATTCTTTTCTGTTAATGTTCTTATCCGGTGATTCTCATGAAGATTCGAATGGAGCGTCAAGCTCATCATTATTCTTCTTTTCTTCTCCGGTGGAACCAATTCAAGCTTTGTTGATCATATCCTTTCCTCGTTTCAAATACCATCTCATACTGGTGCACCTCTTAATCATTCACACCCCGCTATACATTTGTTTCGGAGTGCTCAAGATATCTCGAAGATTCGTGTTTCCACTCTGCTTTCGTTCAAACTCTTTCGAGGTTGTTATGTCATTCAAGTTATTTAATTCAACCGGTGCAACCTCTCTTTCAAATCATTCAACGGTGTTTCTTTTGAGTGGGCCCTAACCCACATGTCTTTTCCCAGGATCTTACCTGACTCTTCTTATTTTCCCGGAGCTATCCTCAAATTTCTTTTCGAAGTTTGACGTAAGAATGATTTATCATCAGTCAAATGTCTTTCTCCAAGATCTTCCAAATTGTTTTCATGATTGGTTCAACTTTTCTATTCTTCTTTATTCCGGAGTGTCTCAACAATTCACGGTGGTGTTACTCATCGTCTTTTCCAACTTTTGAAGACCGAAGAAGAGTTTCTCCTCAATCTTATCCGTTCTCTCAAAGATTCATGATGCTAGCCTTATGCCATCCTCTCATAATTGTTTTCGATCGTGAGAATTATTTTCACCCATCCGAAGCAATTCAAGAGTCTTCTCAGTTTGATTATCCGGAATCCATCAATTCAGGTTTATTCATTCTCATCTTTTAGTTGTCATTCTCCAATCTTACCGGTGCATCGTTCAAGTGATCTCTAATCAGTTCGTGATCCCTTCGTTCTCATGTATCTAGATTGTCTCAAGTATCTTCGTTCATTTCACAATTCTTACCTGGTGATTCATCCCTTTACTTCGTTTTTTTCAATTCTTATGGTGGTTCATTCAAAGATTCTTCTTACCTCATTTTCATATCAACTTATGCGTTCTTTCCAATCCTACCGGTGGTTCGTTTAAGGTTCTCTCCCATGGTTATAATATCAATTCATTCGTTGTTTCAATCCTACCGGTGGTTCGTTGAAGACCTTCCCAAGTTTACGCTATATCTATCTTAACCCTTTTTACGAGAATAAGTAATATGCCAAATCCGTTGCTTGTCATCAATTTAAATTGGTGAAGGATAAGCATAACATAATTCTTATTTTTGTTCATCCAAGTGATTAATTCCTTATTTCGGAGGTTCATTAAAAAATTCTTGGTTTCTTTTGCTCATCTTTCTTTTCCGGAGTACCAAGTTTCCACTTTATCTTGTCGCGAAGCTCCATTTAAATCATCGCAAGGCATCACCTTGTGTTTTTTAACTTCTCTTTTTTCTTGTTATCCTTTTGATAACCGGAGTTCTTCATGAAGGTTCTACATGATGGTTCATCAAGGATTTAATTCCTTCTCGAAGTGTTCATCGAGATTCTTTTCTAAGGAGCTTAAGTTTCTTCATCTTGCAATCCGGAGTGCAATTCTTTATTCCGTATCATTGGAGGTGGTATTATGTCATTCTTGATAATTTCAGTTCACGTTTCATGATTCACATGTTGTTAAGAATGAGTTACTTTAAATCCATCAATCTCTTCTTTGGAGTTATCTTGGGTGATAGTTCACCTAAAGCCTTCCCTAAGGATTGTTGCTGTTTATGGTGCTCATAAATGACCCAAGTTCTTCTTTTATCCTTCCGGTGAATAAGTTTCTCGTCTTCTTGTTCATATAAATCCAATATTTTCCGTGAGTGGCAAGTTGTCACCTCATAATGTTGATATGCCTTCTATAAGCCCACTTCAAGCTTGTCCTTCCGTTGTTGGTGTTCCAACAACTCCGTTCGACCCTTCTCCTAAGTATGCCTTTTCAAGCTCTTTTGTGACAGAAGTTGTCATTTTCTTCTCCATTCTCCTATTTCATTTATATATCTTCTATTCTTTCGTTCCGGAGGCTGTATGTTGTTGATCTCTTCAAGTATCTTCTCATCTTATCAAGTTATTATTCAATTCCTTTTCTTTTCAATCGGAGTGCTGCCCGAAGTTGTTCTTCCTTGTTCCTCTTCCCTACCGGAGTGTTTTCAATTTTGTTCATCTCCGTTGTATTCTTTTCTCGAAATGACTTAACCTTTCAAGGTTCTTTGATTTCACTCGTTTGTCAAAGAAGCAACTTAGTTTTACCTCTTCTCTTTCTCTTCCGTTTTCCCTCCGGTGCCATTCTAGATCTCGGGACGAGATCCTCTCGTAGTGGTGGAGTGTTGTGACGCCCCGAGACCGATGTGCCAGGTGTCCTCCAGTTTTTCGCTGTCGTTGCCATGTCATTTGCTTTCATGTTGCATATTGTCATGTCATCATGTGCATTGCATCATCATGTTTTTCAAAACTTGCATCCGTCCCGGCCTCCCCGTTCCTTCCGTTGTGCGTTCGGAGTCCAGACACCCTTGCACGCGCCCGCGACACCTCCGTATTAGTATTTTTTTAAGTGGCCAGAAAATGTTCTCAGATTGGGTTGAAAGTTGACGTGCGGTCTTATTATAGTGTAGATAGACCGCATGTCAAGTTTCATCGCATTCGGAGTTTGTTTGAGCCCAACCATTAAACTATAGCGGCATATAGCCAGTCTAACGTCGGACATTTTCGGTCTCCGGAAACAGTCGCCGAGCCTCACTTCTCTTCTCTCCTCTCATCCCGAGGCCTCTCTTCACAGCCCACCTAGTCCCCCCTCTATCTAAAAACGCACGATCGCGATGGTACGGCTCGAAAACCCCTCCTAACCCCCAAACCCTAGCATATTTGCTATATATGGACACCCCTAGTCCATTTTGGACAACCTAGACCCCTTCCCCTACCCCTGCCGCAGCCAACCCCCCCTCCTCCTCGGATTCAGCGCCACCCCACTCCACCTCCGCCACTTGTTGCCGCTGCCGCCGCCGCATCCCGGACCAATCCGGGCGCGACACGTCGCCTCCCGGTTCCCCGCAGCCAACCCTAGCGCGCCATGTCTCCTCCCTAGTGCCCCCACTTCGCCGCGGCCCGCCCGGCCCATCCGCGGCCCGCCCCGGGCCGAAGCGGGCCTGAGCCGCCGCTGCACGCCCGCACTCCCCCATGCCCTGAGCTCCGCCTTCGCTCTGCCTGCGCCCGATTCCCGCAGGCCACCAGTGCCTCGCCGCCGGTGATCACCAGACTGAATTCCACCACCTGCTCCTCTCTCCTTCCCCTGCCTCTGCTTCTTCCTCTTCCTCTCACAGAGCTCTCTCTCCCCATGTTTTCGCAGGACCTCGGAGCCTCATCGCGCCGCCGCATGGTGTTCGCCGGATCTCGCGACCCCCGTCGTTCTTGCGCTCGGATCCGTGCTGCACCTCGCCGTCCTCGTCCACCTCCGGCCAGATCCGGTGCCTAGGGACCGGATCTGCCCATTCCCGTCGTCTTCCCATGTCGTTGGAGTCCAAGGTCTCACCGGAGTTCATCCATCCACCGCCGCCGTCTTCTTCACAAAGCCAGGGACGAGCTCGCCCGCTCGCAGCGCCTCCCCGTGTGGGCCCCATCTCCAGCTCCGCGGCCCAGCTCCGCCCGAGCAAGCCGGCCTGCCTCCGCTCGCTAGCGGGCCGCGTTCCCGATCGGCCTGTGAAGGCCCAAGGTGAGGACGCCCAGTCCAGTTCCCCTCGGTGTTGTGGGCTAGACCCAGTAGTTTTGACCCATTCATTGTTTTTTTTCCTGCCTGCGAATTTAGCTATTTATCCAGAGTGTGCTGTTTTACAGAAAGGATCCTCATGATCATTCATTTAATATCTCACAAACTAAGCATCACATGTAAAAACTTTATATATGAAAAATGCTTAAAATTGTGTCTAGTTTCATAATATGTCACTTTGACCCATGTTTATAATGATTAAATTGTTGTTTGTGTAGATTTACTCTTATGCCATGCTAAAACGGTTTAATTCATAACTAATTAACCGTAGCTTGGTTCTAATTAATCTTTATATGTAAATGGGGTAGAATTTTGCCTAGTTCAACATGGTGTACTTGTTTTGCATGTTTAATAACTCTAAAATTGTGTTTAGGGCAGAACAGTACCAAATATATAAAATGTTCATGAGGATCTTCCGGACTTGTTGTTTTGTTGTTCCGGCCTCATTTAAACTTGCCTAGATAGGTAGTTTTCATTTGCGTCACCCTCTTGCCATGCTTAACAACATTTAATATTGTTGGGTACATAAACAAGATCGAACTAAATAACTTGAATGTGGTGTTTCGTCAATATGCAACAGAGTTGCATATTGAGCTCCACTTAATTTGTAGGATTGTTTGTGCACTTTGCTGTGCCATGCTTCATTAAACCGGACATGCATCATACTTGATTGTGCATCATGCCATGATTATGTGTGGTTTGTTTACTATGTTGTTTGCTTCTTTCCGGTGTTGCTTCTTCGGGTTGGTTCCGATAACGTCGCGTTTGTGAGGATCCTTTCGACAACGTCCATTTGTCTTCTTCTTGGACTCGTTCTTCTTCCTTGCGGGATTTCAGGCAAGATGACCATACCCTCGAAATCACTTCTATCTTTGCTTGCTAGTTGCTCGCTCTTTTGCTATGCCTATGTTGTGATACCTACCACTTGCTTATCATGCCTCCCATATTGTTGAACCAAGCCTCTAACCCACCTTGTCGTAGCAAACCGTTGTTTGGCTATGTTACCGCTTTGCTCAGCCCCTCTTATAGCGTTGTTAGCTGCAGGTGAAGATTGGAGCTTGTTCCATGTTGGAACATGGATATTTTGTTGGGATATCACAATATCTCTTATTTAATTAATGCATCTATATACTTGGTAAAGGGTGGAAGGCTCGGCCTTATGCCTGGTGTTTTGTTCCACTCTTGCCGCCCTAGTTTCCGTCATATCGGTGTTATTTTCCCAGATTTTGCGTTCCTTACGCGGTTGGGTTATAATGGGAACCCGTTGACAGTTCGCTTTAAATAAAACTCCTCCAGCAAGTCCCAACATTGGTTTTACCATTCGCCACCTAGCCTTTTTTCCCTTGGGAGTCACGCATCCTGAGGGTCATCTTTATTTTAACCCCCCGGGCCAGTGCTTGTCTAAGTGTTGGTCCGAAATGGGCAGCCTGCGGGGCCACCTCGGGGAAACTTGAGGGCTGTTTTTACTCGTAGCTTGACCTATCTGGTGTTGCCCTGAGAACAAGATATGTGCAGCTCCCATCAGGATGTCGGCGCATCGGGCGGCTTTGCTGGACTTGTTTTACCATTGTCGAGGATGTCTTGTAACCGGGATTCCGAGCCTGATCGGGTCTTCCCGCTAGAAGGAATATCCTTCATTGACCGTGAGAGCTTGTGATGGGCTAAGTTGGGACACCCGTGCAGGGTTTTGAACTTTCGAAAGCCGTGCCCGCGGTTATGGGCAGATGGGAATTTGTTAATGTCCGGTTGTAGAAAACCTGAAGTTGACCTTAATTAAAATACATCAACCGCGTGTGTTACCGAGATGCTCTCTTCTCAGCGGGGTCCGGGAAGTGAACACGGTGTTGGAGTTTACTTGACGTAGGTTGTTCTAGGATCACTTCTTGATCATAGTTTCTCAACCGTGCTTTTGCCTTCTCTTCTCGCTCTCCTTTTGCGTATGTTAGCCACCATATATGCTAGTCGCTTGCTGCAGCTCCACATCATACCTTTACCTTACACATAAGCTTAAATAGTCTTGATCGCGAGGGTGTGAGATTGCTGAGTCCCCGTGACTCACAGATACTTCCAAAACTAGTTTGCAGGTGCCGATGTTACCGAGCAGGTGATGCAACCAAGCTCAAGGAGGAGCTCGATGAAGATCTTGTCCTTTGTGTTGTTTCTTTCTAGTTGATTAGTAATGGAGCCCAGTTGGAGTCGATCGGGGATCTGTGTAGCATTTGGGGTAGTCTTCTTTTATTTTGGTTCCATAGTCGGACCGGGATGATGTAATGGTTTATTTCATGTATTGTGTGAAGTGGCGATTGTAAGCCAACTATGTATCTCTTCCCCTTATGTATTACATGGGTTGTGTGAAGATTACCTCACTTGCGACATTGCTTTCAATGCGGTTATGCCTCTAAGTTGTGCTTCGACACGTGGGAGATATAGCCGCATCGAGGGCATTGATACGACACAAGGTGAGCCAAAGAATATTCTCAAGTATTAGCAGCTGAGTTGTCAATTCAACCACACCTGGAAACTTAATATCTGCAGCAAAGTGTTTAGTAGCAAAGTAATATGATAGTAGTGGTAACGGTGATAAAAGGTAACGGTAGCAAAAGTAATTTTTTTGGTGTTTTGAAGTGATGATAACAATAGCAACGAAAAGTACACAAGCGAAGAACAATATATTGAAAGCTTATAGGCAATGGATCGGTGATGGAGAATTATGCCGGATGCGGTTCATCCTGCAACAATCATATCCTAGGGTGACACAGAACTAGCTCCAGTTCATCAATGTAATGTTGGCATGTATTGCGAATATAGTCATACATGATTATGGAAAAGAACTTGCATGACATCTTTTTTCCTACCCTCCCGTGGCAGTGGGGTCCTAGCAGAAACTAAGGGATATTAAGGCCTCCTTTTAATAGAGTACCGGACCAAAGCATTAACAGATAGTGAATACATGAACTCCTCAAAATACGGTCATCACTGGTAAGTATCCCGATTATTATCACTTCGGGGTTAACGGATCATAACACATAATAGGTGACTATAGACTTGCAAGACAGGATCAAGAACTCTCATATATTGATGAAAACATAATAGGTTCAGATCTGAAATCATGGCACTCGGGCCCTTGTGACAAGCATTAAGCATAGCAAAGTCATAGCAACATCAATCTCAGAACATAGTGGATACTAGGGATCAAACCCTAACAAAACTAACTCGATTACATGATAAATCTCATCCAACCCATCACCGTCCAGTAAGCCTACGATGGAATTACTCACACACGGCGGTGAGCATCATGAAATTGGTGATGGAGGATGGTTGATTATGACGATGGCGACGGATTCCCCTCTTCGGAGCCCCGAACGGACTCTAGATCAGCCCTCCCAAGAGTGTTTAGGGCTTGGCAGCGGCTCTATATCGTAAAACGCGATGAATCCTCTCTCCCGGTTTTTTCTCCATGAAAGTGAATATATGGAGTCCAGGTTGAGGTCGGTGGAGCGTCAGGGGGCCCACGAGGCAGGGGGCACGCCCAGGGGGGCAGGCGCGCCCCCACCCTCATGGATAGGTGGGGCATCCCCCTGACGTGGATCTTCCTTCCAATATTCATTAAATATTCCAAAATAATGCTATGTTGATTTTCAAGTCATTTCGAGAACTTTTATTTCTGCACCAAAATAACACCATGGCAATTCCGCTGAAAACAGCGTCAGTCCGGGTTAGTTCCATTCAAATCATGCAAGTTAGAGTCCAAAACAAGGGCAAAAGTGTTTGGAAAAGTAGATACGACGGAGAAATATCAACTCCCCCAAGCTTAAACCTTTGCTTGTCCTCAAGTAGTTCAGTTGATAAACTGAAAGTGATAAAGAAAAACTTTTACAAACTCTATTTGCTGTTGTTGTTGTAAATATGTAAAGCCAGCATTCATGTTTTCAGCAAAGATTATGAACTAACCATATTCACAATAACATTTAGGTCTCATGTTTACTCATATCAATGGCATAATCAACTAGCGAGCAATAATAATAAATCTCGGATGACAACACTTTCTCAAAACAATCATAATATGATATAACAAGATGGTATCTCGCTAGCCCTTTCTGAGACCGCAAAACATAAGTGCAGTGCACTTTTAAAGATCAAGGACTGACTAGACATTGTAATTCATGGTAAAAGAGATCCAGTCAAGTCATACTCAATGTAAACTAACAGTAATGGATGCAAATGACAGCGGTGCTCTCCAACTGGTGCTTTTTAATAAGAGGATGATGACTCAGCATAAAAGTAAATAGATAGGCCCTTCGCAGAGGGAAGCAGGGATTTGTAGAGGTGCCAGAGCTCGGTTTTCAACATAACAACCAAGATATGTCGATATCTTCGATGCTACACACATTATAGGAGGTTCCCAAACAGAATGGTAAAGTTTATACTCCCCCTCCACCAACAAGCATCAATCCATGGCTTGCTCGAAACAACGAGTGCCTCCAACTAACAAGAGTCCCGGGGGAGTTTTGTTTGCAGTTATTTTGATTTTATTTGCATAAAGCATGGGACTGGGCATCCCGGTGACCAGCCATTTTCTCGTGAGTGAGGAGCGGAGTCCACTACTCTTGAGAATAACCTGCCTAACATGGAAGATACGTACATCCCTAGTTGATACATCAACCATTCAAGCATACAAAACAGGATATTTATTTGAAGGTTTAGAGTTTGGCACATACAAATTTACTTGGAACGGTTAGGTAGATACCTTATATAGGTAGGTATGGTGGACCCATATGGAATAACTTTGGGGTTTATGGAATTGGATGCACAAGCAGTATTCCCGCCTAGTACAGGTGAAGGATAGCAAAAGATTGGGAAGCGACCAGCTAGAGAGCGACAACAGTCATGAACATGCATTAAAATTAATCTACACCGAATGCAAGCATGAGTAGGATATAATGCACCATGAACATAAATATCGTAGAGGCTATGTTGATTGTGTTTCAACTACATGCGTGAACATGTGCCAAGTCAAGCCACTCGAATTGTTCAAAAGAGGATACCACCCTATCATACCACATCACAACCATTTTAATAGCATGTTGGCACGCAAGGTAAACCATTATAAGCTCCTAGCTAATTAAGCATGGCATAAGCAACTATAATCTCTAATTGTCATTGCAAACCTGTTTATTCATAATAGGCTGAATCAGGTACGATGAACTAATCATATTTACAAAAACAAGAGAGGTCGAGTTCATACCAGCTTTTCTCATCTCAATAAGTTCATCATATAATCATCATTATTGCCTTTCACTTGCACGACCGAATAGTGTGGATAAAAATAATAGTGCACATGCATTGGACTAAGCTGGAATCTGCAAGCATTCAATTCAAGAGAGAAGACAAGGTAATATGGGCTCTTTGTTAGATCAACAATAATGCATATACGAGCCACTCAACATTTTTATTATGGTCTTCTCCTTTCGACCCCCAAAGGAAAGAAAGAAATAAAACTATTTACATGGGAAAGCTCCCAACAAGCAAAAGAAGAATGAGAAATCTTTTTTGAGTTTTCTTTTTAATTACTACTACAAGCATGGAAATTAAACTAATTAAAAGCTACAACTAATTTTTTGTCTTTCTTAAGGTTTATTAAACACACAAGAAGAAAGCATAAAAAAGGAAAATAAACTAGCATGGATGATACAATGAAAAAGTATGAGCATCGACAACTAGCAATGAGTGTGTGAACATGAATGTAATGTCTGTGAGAAATACGTACTCCCCCAAGCTTAGGTTTTTGGCCTAAGTTGGTCTATGGCCACGGCTGGCCTGGCGGATATCCAAAGTTGTAGCTGGGGTCATACTGAGATGTAGCAGCTATTGCCTCATGAGCTGCCGCTTGGAGACGGGCCGTCTCCGTCTCCTCTTATACTCGTCCGCCTCCTCCCTGGTTATAACATATCTCCCTTTTGCCTGAAAGTCAAAGAAAGCAGGAGCAGGGGGAGCGATGTGATAGGTGCGTCGTCTGTCAAAGATTGGTCGGTACTGGAGGAACTGATCGTTCCTCTCAACAAATTGATGATGAACTATGGCCTCATAATCCAAATAAACAGGAGGCAACTCAATATCATACCCACGTATGGGTTCACCAAGAAAATTAGCTAGACGGGTTGCATAAATTCCACCAAAGAAATCTCCACTAAATCTATTATTATGCAACCTACGTGCAATAATGGCTCCCAAATTATAATGTCTATCTTCTAATACAGCCCTCCTGAGAACACTGAGGTCAGGGACACACATGTGACATGCTTCATCCTTACCATTTATGCACCTACCTATAAAGAGAGCAAAATAATTTATAGCAGGAAAATGAATGCTCCCTATGGTAGCTTGTGTTATGTCTCTAGATTCCCCCACAGTTATACTAGCAAGAAAATCTCTAAATTCAGATTTGCAAGGTTCATTAGGACTACCCCATTGTGGAAGTTTACAAGCAGTGTTAAAATCCTCTAAGTCCATAGTATAAGAATTTTCATAGAGATCAAACAGGACAGTTTGAGAATTGCATGATGATGAAAATTCAAACCTCCTCACAAAGGAATCTGTGAGATAGTGGTATTAGCGGCATTTGTCTGCCTCGAAGCTCTCAAGATCAGCATTACACACATATGCGTTAAATTCTTCCTTGATTCCTACTCGATCCATAAAGTCCTCTAAAGGCCATCCACAAGCTCGCACTTGAGCTTCCCTCGGTGGTTCTTTGTCGGCATCGCACATTGCGAGCCTGGGTCCTTGCTTCCTTGAAGGACCACCTTGGTACATTTTCCAAAACATATTTCTTCCTCTGAAAAAATTGTGAAATTTTTAGTAACTTGAAAATAAAAGTGAACCAAACTCAACAAAATTGATAACAACTACTCCTACAAGTTCCTAGAAGCAATATCATGCATCAAAACTACTTTTGACCATATAAAATTGACATGCAAGCTCAAGAACAGGGCCACCTAAGCAACAAAAATATGCAATGAATAAAGCACTAGAACAAAAACTAATTGGACCATTGGAGGAGTCACATACCAAGGAACAATCCCCCAAAGCAGTTTTGTGAGAGGTGCTTTGAGCAAGGAGATCGATAATGGCAGCAAAATGAGCTTGGACTCGGGTTTGAGCTGGTTAGTGGTGTTTGTGGGAGGAAGAAGGAATGTGTGGTAGCTGGAATAAGTGGAGGGGAGCCACCATGGGCCCACGAGGCAGGGGGCGCGCCCAGGGGGTAGGGCGCGCCCTCCACCCTCATGGCCACGTGCTTGCTCCCCCTGCTGTGTTCTCAGTGCCAGATATTCTAAAATATTCTAGAAAAAATCATATTTAATTTTCAGGGCATTTGGAGAACTTTTATTTTCGGGGTATTTTTTTATTGTATTGATAATTTAGAAAACAGACAGAATATACTATTTTTTCTTTATCTAATATAAATAACAGAAAGTAAAAAGAGGGTACAGAGAATTGTGTTTTCTAAATTCATCCATCTCATGCTCATCAAAAGGAATCCACTAACAAGGTTGATCAAGTCTTGTTAACAAACTCATTCCGAATAACATGGAACCAGAGAATTTTCGAATAACACTAGGTTACCTCAACGGGGATATGCACATCCCCAACAATAAGAGTATGATATTTCTTCTTGACAGTAGGAAGAGGAAATTCAAAACCTCCAAAAATAATTGACGGAATTTTTCCAATAGAGTTTATACTATGAACCTAAGGTTGTTTCCTCGGAAAGTGTATCGTATGCTCATTACCATTATCATGAAAAGTGACATTGCCTTTGGTGCAATCAATAACAGCCCTTGCAGTATTCAAAAAGGGTCTTCCAAGAATAATAGACATACTATCATCCTCGGGAATATCAAGAATAACAAAGTCCGTTAAAATAGAAACGTTTGCAACCACAACAGGCACATCCTCACAAATACTGATAGTTATAGTAGTCGATTTATCAGCCATTTGCAAAGATATTTCAGTAGGTGTCAACTTATTCAAATCAAGTCTGCGTTACAAAGAGAGAGGCATAACACTAACACCGGCTCCAAGATCACATAAAGCAGTTTTAACATAGTTTCTTTTAATGGAGCATGGTATAGTTGGTACTCCGGGATCTCCTAGTTTCTTAGATATTCCACTTTTAAAAGTATAATTAGCAAGAATGGTGTAAATTTCAGCTTCCGGTATCTTTCTTTTATTTGTAACAATATCTTTCATGTACTTAGCATAAGGATTCATTTTAAGCATATCAGTCAAACGCATACGCAAGAAGATAGGTCTAATCATTTCAGCAAAGCACTCAAAATCCTCATCATCCTTTTTCTTGGATGGTTTAGGAGGAAAAGGCATGGGTTTCTGAACCCATGGTTCTCTTTCCTTACCGTGCTTCCTAGCAACAAAGTCTCACTTAACATAACATTGATTCTTTGATTGTGGGTTATCAAGATCAACAGCATGTTCAATTTCTACATCATTATCGTTGCTAGGTTGAGCATCAACATGAACATCATCATTAACATTATTACTAGGTTCATGTTCATTACCAAATTGTGTTTGAACATCAGAAATAGAAATATCATTAGGATTCTCAGGTGTGTCAATAACAGGTTCACTAGAAGCATGCAAAGTCCTGTCATTTTTCTTCTTCCTCCTCTTAGAAGGACTAGGTGCATCTATATTGGTTCTCTGAGAATCTTGCTCAATTCTCTTAGGGTGGCCCTCAGGATACAAAGGTTCCTGAGTCATTTTACCGCCTCTAGTCATAACTCTAACAGCATTATCATTCTTCTTACTATTTAATTCATTAAGGAAATCATTCTGAGCTTTAAGTACTTGTTCTACTTGAGTGGTAACCATGGAAGCATGTTTACTAATAAGTTTAAGTTCACCTTTAACATTAGCCATATAATCACCCAAGTGTTCAAGCATATCAGCATTGCATTTTAATTCTCTACCAAAATAAGCATTGAAGTTTTCTTGCTTAACCATAAAGTCATCAAACTCATCCAAGCATGGGCTAGCAAACTTAGTAAATGGGATTTCAGCTTCATCGTATCTATAGAGAGAATTTACCTTTACTACCTGTGTCGGGTTATAAAGACCATGTATTTCTTCAACAGGCGGTAAATTAAGACCATGTATTTTTCAGTGGGAGGTAAATCCTTAACATCTCTTGCATATCTTCAGGACTGAGAAATAGAATACCCCTTTTCTTTGGAGTTGGCTTCGGAGTTGGTTCAGGAATTGGATCACGAATTGGATCAGGAAGTGTCCAATTATTTTCATTAGTCAACATATTATTCAATAGAATTTCAGCTTTATCTCGTGTTCTTTCCCTGAAAACACAACCAGCACAACTATCCAGGTGGTCTCTGGAAGCATCGATTAGTCCATTATGAAAGATATCAAGTATTTCATTTTTCTTAAGAGGATGATCAGGCAAAGCATTAAGTAATTGTAGAAGCCTCCCCCAAGCTTGTGGGAGACGCTCTTCTTCAATTTGCAGAAAATTATATATTTTCCTTAAAGCAGCTTGTTTCTTATGAGCGGGTAAATATTTAGCAGAGAAGTAATAAATCATATCGTGGGGACTACGCACACAACCAGCATCAAGAGAATTAAACCATATCTTAGCATCACCCTTTAATGAGAACGGAAATATCTTAAGGATATAATAGTAGCGAGTTTTCTCATCATTAGTGAATAGGGTGGCTATATCATTTAATTTAGTAAGATGTGCCACAACAGTTTCAGATTCATAACCATAGAAAGGATCAGATTCAACTAAAGTAATTATCTCAGGATCAACAGAGAAATCAGAATTCTTATCAGTAGCAAAGATGGATGAAGTAGCGTAAGCAGGATCATATTTCATTCTAGCATTCAGAGTTTTTTGTTTCAGCTTAGCTAATAATTTCTTAAGATCACTCCTATCATTGCAAGCAAGAAAATCTCTAGCAGTTTCTTCATCCATAACATAGCCCTCAAGCACAACAGGTAATTCATATCTAGGAGGAGAATCTTCATCATCACTTTCATCAATATTATCAGTTTCAATAATTTCATTCTCTCTAGCCCTAGCGTGTTGTTCATCAAGAAATTCACCAAGTGGCATAGTAGTATCAAGCATAGAAGTAGTTTCATCATAAGTATCATGCATAGCAGTAGTGACATCATCAATAACATGCGACATATCAGAATTAATAGCAGAAGCAGGTTTAGGTGTCGCAAGCTTACTCAAAACAGAAGGTGAATCAAGTGCAGAGCTAGATGGCAGTTCCTTACCTCCCCTCGTAGTTGAGGGATAAATCTTTGTTTTCGCGTCTTTCAAGTCCTTCATAATGATAAGCAGATATAAATCCCAAGTGACTCAAAGAATAGAGCTATGCTCCCCGGCAACGGCGCCAGAAAATAGTCTTGAAAACCCACAAGTATAGGGGATCGCAACCGTTTTCGAGGTAGAGTATTCAACCCAAATTTATTGATTCGACACAAGGGGAGCCAAAGAATATTCTCAAGTATTAGCAGCTGAGTTGTCAATTCAACCACACCTGGAAACTTAATATCTGCAGCAAAGTGTTTAGTAGCAAAGTAATATGATAGTAGTGGTAACGGTGATAAAAGGTAACAGTAGCAAAAGTAATATTTTTGGTGTTTTGTAGTGATGATAACAATAGCAACGGAAAAGTAAATAAGCGAAGAACAATATATGGAAAGCTCATAGGCAATGGATCAGTGATGGATAATTATGCCGGATGCGGTTCATCATGCAACAGTCATATCCTAGAGTGACACAGAACTAGCTCCAGTTCATCAATGTAATGTAGGCATGTATTCCGAATATAGACATACAAGCTTATGGAAAAGAACTCGCATGACATCTTTTGTCCTACCCTCCTGTGGCAGCGGGGTCCTAGCGGAAACTAAGGGATATTAAGGCTTCCTTTTAATAGAGAACATGACCAAAGCATTAACACATAGTGAATACATGAACTCCTCAAACTACGGTCATCCCCGGTAAGTATCCCGATTATTGTCACTTCAGGGTTAACGGATCATAACACATAATAGGTGACTATAGACTTGCAAGATAGGATCAAGAACTCTCATATATTGATGAAAACATAATAGGTTCAGATCTGAAATCATGGCACTCGGGCCCTAGAGACAAGCATTAAGCATAGCAAAGTCATAGCAACATCAATCTCAGAACATAGTGGATACTAGGGATCAAACCCTAACAAAACTAACTCGATTACATGATAAATCTCATCCTATCCATCACCGTCCAGCAAGCCTATGATGGAATTACACACGCACGGCGGTGAGCATCATGAAATTGGTGATGGAGGATGGTTGATGATGACGATGGCGACGGATTCCCCTCTTTGGAGCCCCGAACGGACTCTAGATCAGCCCTCCCGAGAGAGTTTAGGGCTTGGCGGCGGCTTCGTCTCGTAAAACACGATGAATACTTCTCTCCCAGTTTTTCTCCCTGAAAGTGAATATATGGAGTCCAGGTTGAGGTCGGCGAAGCATTAGGGGGCCCACTAGGCAGGGGGCACGCCCCCACCCTCGTGGACAGGTGGGGCACCCCCTGACGTGGATCTTCTTTCCAATATTCATTAAATATTCCAAAATATTGCTTCTTTGATTTTCAAGTCATTCCGAGAATTTTATTTCTACACAAAAATAACAACGTTAGTCCGGGTTAGTTCCATTCAAATCATGCAAGTTAGAGTCCAAGAAAAGGGAAAAAGTGTTTGTAAAAGTAGATACGACGGAGACGTATCAGACCTCCGCCCATGAGGACTGGTTGGAGCAACTGTCAGGCTACAACCATACCCAACGGGACCTCCGGCTGGCACCTCCTCTGCGAAGGGGCGAGGGAGCTGGATCCAGGTGTCGGGCGGACTCTCCATCCACACCATGAACTCGCGGGTCATGTCATTTGAGCGTGCCTGTGGGCGAGGTGGTCGGGCGGCCACCGCATACCTCCCTCCTCGGCCACGACCTCCGTGGCTTCCATGGTCGCTTCCCCACAAAGAACCCTTGCCGCGATTGCTGGAGCCGGCGTGGACCCCAACGGAGCACGCTCGTGCCGAATGGGGGCCACTGCATGCGTCGCGGTGATCTTGCGAGGTCGGCCGCACCCCTTCTTCAGCGGGCACAACTCAGGCTCCTCCCGTGGTACCTTCCCCTTCTCGGTGGCATAAAACCTTCTCACCGGCGCCATGGTTGCTGTTGTGGAAGCATGGAATGGAGCAACAGGAAGACAGAGATGGGTTCGGACTCCACTCCCCACGCCCTCTTATAGGTTATTGAAGAAAGCCATTCGGCATGCCTTCGCATTCGGGAAATCATGGCCCTGTGGCATGCGCCAGTCCTTTGTTAGCTTAGGCAGTTGCCAAGGCGACATGGGGAAGTAGAGGCGTCTGCGTCCCATCGTGCATCACGCGTCAATCCTGGCCCGCAGGCGATGAGGGCCCGCGTTGCTTCGCCCTTCTCTCCTTGGCTTCGCCTCAAAGCTAGCCCGAGCGCTCCTTGGGCCCAGGGGCTACTGTCGGCGTTTTGGGAAGGGGGTACCCAGACTTGCCTACCTGTGGCCCAGCACGCAGACCCATCGACGGGCCGATACGGCCTATCTACAAGACCCTCGCAAGGGCCCATGGCCTCGCGAGGCAAACGACGCCAAGACGTCCCAAGGGGCAGCTCCCTGAGCCTGCCTCCCGAGGAGTGGCGATTTCTATACATGTACCAGCCTCCTGAGGCTCTTGATGATGTAAGCCATGACGATCAAGACCAGGAGGGCGCCAGTGGGTGCAGAGGTGGACAGTTTCTTCTTTGGTGCTAAGAAGACAAGGGCGTACGCTGGTTCCCAAGGAATCCCCCAAAGGTTTCCATTCCGGTGCAACTGGACCAAGACCATGGGCTCGGCAGGACGGATGCCAGTGCCGAGACCACCTCTGTGTCACGACTAGAAGTTTTGCAGGCAAATACCACCTTTCGTGTGGATAGGATGTACTTCCGGTCCCCTTTCAAATTGGCTGTTGTGGAATCCCTTCCTGCGTAAGCTATGAGGGAAGACCGAGGCTAGTCTCCACCATAGAGAGGGGTCGATCCACTCACACTCCCCGAGCCCTCGCGAGGCAATCCTCATCCTCCTCGCGAGGCAATCCACCACAAAGTAGGAGTAGGGTTTTACACTGCAAGGTGGCCCGAACCTGGGTAAATTTCCGTGTTCATCTCCTTCCCCGCTCGCACGAACTCGACGAGGCCAAGCCGTGAGGTGATGAGCTTGAGGCCGAGGCTGGGTTAGATCTTCGCACACTCCCTAGAGTTTGTACCTTTCTTGCGTCCGCGGAGCCTCGATTATAACACTCTCAATCTGATCTCACCTGATGTGATCAAGAAGCTAAATATTCATGACGAAGATTTGAAGAAGACTTGCATGTTCCAAGGGATCAATCCTGGAAGAAGCTAGCCGAAGGGCAAGATCATTATACCGGTGACATTTGGTAGTGAACTCAACTACAGGACCGAGAAGATTGGCGTCGACATTGTCAAGATTCCATTTCCATACAATGGGATCGTTGGCCGCTGGGCACTGGCAAAGTTCATGGTAGTATCCCACTATGCATACAACACTATAAGATGCCAGGGCCGATGAGCGTCATGACCATCCATTCTGACAAGAAGGATGCGCCAGTCTGCGCTGAAGAACTCTACCAAGAGGCAGTTGCAATATCTTCCACCAAGGGACTCGCTTCTGCCGACAAAGCTCCGAGGAGGAAGAAGAGGAAGAAGACCGGCCATGCCAGTAACTCCGGCAAGCACGCCTCTTGAGAGTGCTGCACTCTCGTAAAATATGTGCTAGAGAGCCCTGGTGACAAGAGCAAAAAGAACAAGGCTGCTCCACCAGAGACCAAGAATGAGCCCGCCAAGGAGGAAGGTACATGGGAACTTTCACCATAAGTTTCACCCTCGACGACAGATACGAAAGCGCGCTCATTGCTTTCCTACGGGCGAATGTCGATGTTTTTGCATGGCAACCATCTAACATCCCCGGTGTTCCTAGGGAAGTAAATGAGCACCACCTTGTCGTCTGTCCTCACGCGCGGCCCGTCAAGCAGAAGGCGAGGAAGCAAGATTTGGAACGGCAATAGTTTATTGCCGAAGAGATCAAGTAGTTGGAAGTGGCAGTTTTGGTCAGGGGTGTACTTCATCCTACGTGGTTGGCCAATCCAGTTGTTGGGTGCAAGGTGAACGGCAAGTGGCAGCTCTGCATTGACTATACAGATATCAATAAAGCCTACCCGAAGGATCCTTTTTCCTTTCCGCGCATAGACCAGATTGTTGACACCACTACCGGATGTGACTTGTTGTCATTTCTTGATGCCTACTCCGGGTATGGTGTGGCCATCACTACCTCGCATACAACCAAAAAGTCCGCACAAATATATATTTGGCAAGTGAATTCTAGTAGTAACTATAAAATGTATTATTTTTTGCTGAAGGAAAAATTACTACATCTCTATTTCTTTCATGCAGAATTGGCGAAGATTTTTACAGACTATGTGTTAAGATATGGGTGCTTAAGTATATGTAAACATACATGCTTGTGTATACACCCATTCATGCAACAGGCGTGAGTCCATGCATGTGTGCATGCATAGGAGAGGGTTGTTCCATGCATGTGAAATCGAATGCATAAGTGGTGGATCCATCTATATGAATTACCAGAGGCAGGAGGCAGACAGTCCAAACTTTCTATGAACCAGCAGCATCCAACATGGTGGGCCAAGGAGGGCCAGGCACGAGGACCCTGCAACAACAATGACAGCGACCGTGTACGCCAAAATATCCTTGGACTCTGATGATGTCATGCGCGAGAGGATTTCGACTGTCCATATATATTCGACTATGCTTAGGGTTTAGACTTGGGTTTTGTTTAGAGAAGTTGAGCTTTAGCTATTTTTATTTGTCTTCGCTCGTAGCAGCTAGTGAGACCATCAAGACATCCTATTGGAACCCCAACTTGTGAGATTAATTCCATCTAGTATGTTCGCAGTTTTCAGATTGCTTGGCTATTATTTTCTTTCTTGTTCTTCGATTTTCTTGTAGAAAGAATCCTTCGTGGGTTGGTGGATCGCACCATTTGCTCGTACGATAACGTCGTGGAGTTGGTTCAGCGATTGCCGTGGATATCAGTCGTGTATGGTTCTTCCTGTATGGTTGGTGTCCGGATCATGAGGGTCAAGTCCCACCCAAAATCTTAGTTATCTCTCTCTCTCATCGAGAGATCGGGCCCCAGTTCACATCAAGTGGTATCACTTTTCAGCTTCATCGGTGAGAGATTTATATTTTTCATAGATTAGTTTACTGTTCTATCCTATAAACCCACGAGAAAGCAAAAAAATAGATTAGTTCATCCATTACACCTACCTTTTTAGCATCTAGCAATTTTTGCATCTAGTATTTTCTTTTTTGAATCACTAGCACATATGCCCGTGCGATGCAACAGAAGAGATTTTTTTGCAAGCAACATCGGGAGAGTTAATTGGTATGCCCATCAAAACGGTCTCCATAATAGTGGGGCGATAGAGTAGAGAGCTGTGGTGTTCTCGTGCGTCATGTTTGGCCCACGAGATCTTTGTAGCAGTGGAGTTGGTCGAAGTGGCTGCCACTAACCAACTCGTGTTTTTTTCCTTCAAGTCCGCCTCCTTGTCGAGGTTGTGGTGACCTCCTAATTTTTCTAAAAAACATGCGAACATATTTTTTGAAAAATGATTAATTTCTAGAAAAAGGAAAATAAAACTTGAAATAGAAAGATTTTTAAAATTCACAAATATTTTTTGAAAACATGATCATTTCTAAGGTGAGAGAAATGAACATTTTTTGAATTTGTGAAGAATTTTTGAAAGTGGAAACTTCTCTTGAATATTCAAAACAATTTTTAAAAATGTATTTTCAATCAGGAACATTATTTTCAATTTGTGGCCATATCAATAAAAAATATTTTTCTAATTTCTATTATTTATAAAATGAAATTTATATTTACAAATCTCGAACAATTTTGGAATTCTTTTTGAAAAAATGCGCACATTTTTTGAATGTCAACCAAATGTTGAAAGAAAATAATAAATTTAAAGTTCCAAATATTTTTGAAAATGGAAAGAAATTTTGCAATTCTAAGATTTAACGAAAATTTGCACAAGAAATGAAATTTTGGAAAATTAAAAAACTAAATTTATGGAAAAAGGAAAAATTACTTGAAAGCGAAAAAAGAAAAGTAGAAAAGGAAAAAAAGTGGAAACAGGTCGGCTCAATATTGTCGCCAGATGAGAAGCTCCAAGTATATGACGCTCCATGTGATAACTAATGTTCCCAGCTGCGTGCGTAGGATATAAATGGGTGGCTATTCTGGGCCTTATCGCCTCTGGCCCAGGCATGAAATTCGGGACAAAACTCTTTTTGTTTCTTTTCTAGCAGATGGATTAAAAAATTTATTTATTTTCAAATTTCAATTATTTTTGCAATGAAAATTAATTTACAAATCGCGAACAATATTTGAATTATTTTTTTGAAAATGTGAACATTTTTTTTAATTTCAAATAAATTTTGAACGAAAACAAAAAAATTAAAAGTTCCAAATATTTTTGAAAATACGAATAATTTTTGAAATGCTAAGATCTAACGAAAATTAGTACAAAAAGAAATTTAGAAAAATTAAAAAATAAATTTATGGGAAAAGGAAAAAATAACTTTGAAGGGAAAAATATAAAAAAGGACCACATAAAAAATAAAAAAGGGACGACCCAACATTGGGCGACCGATGGGAAGCTCGGACTATATGCCGCTTCGTGCGACAAGTAAGGTTTCCCCGCTGCATGCACAGGAAATAAATGGGTGGCTGTTCTGGGCCTTAACGCGTGCGACCCATGTACGAAATTCTGGACAAATTCTCAAAAAAAATTAGTACCACCTCGGATATAGAAAAAATATTTTTGTGGTGAACGGATGAAAACATTGGAGAAACGCACCTTGCTTTATTAGTAGGTATAGATATAGATTGGTTGCATCCATCCTAGTATTAGTGTTGCTTTAGATTTGTTTGGGAGAAAATCATATACTAGATGAATCTGTTTTTGTCCACTCACCAAATCTTTGCCGCAACGCTCGTATTAAAAAAAGATCACGTTGGTTTGTTCCTAAGTTTTGCTGATTCTCAGCCGGTCTTTTCTTTCTCTAGTCCGTGTATTAACTGCATGCAATTTGTCACCACATCGGTTAGCATCCGCTGTCCTACCAAGGAGACAATCATTGCTTTCCGCACTTGCGTACATGTTCACATCTGATGTTGGCCTACGTCCCCTCCTGCAGCTTGTTTGTGTACTAAGACACGCACGCCCAAGCCTTCGGCCACTAGTGCCCAAGCATCTCAATTCCATCAGGACATCCATCCATTATTACCTGATTTGTACCACTTCTAGAAGCACATGTCCCATCAGCAATCAATTTTTTAGTGAATCAGCTATCATCCTGTGTACGTGACTTCCTGCTTGCTTACGGCTTGACAACAGAAGGTAAGAGCAGTTTTTTTAAAAAAGTAAAAAACAGAGAAGAAAATGTAAGAAAAAAAATCAGGCTGGTTAGCATCTTTTGAAATTTCTTTTGCAAAACATTTACTTTGTTCATATACGTGATATCTGCTGGACATTTTCCTGTTCTAGTTTTTGATACACTGCCATTTATACCTTATTTATATCTAGCTATTTATAGCTATCATATTTCCACCGGCTTCCAATCATTTGATTAACTATCTGGGTGTAACATCCTCGATGCGGCTATATCTCCCACGTGTCAAAGCACGACTTAGAGGCATAACCGCATTGAAAGCAATGTCGCAAGTGAGGTAATCTTCGCAAACAACCCATGTACATAAAATAAAGGGAAAAAGTACATAGTTGACTTACAGTCGCCACGTCACACAAATACATAAATTAGTCATTACATTCATCCAACACTCAAGGTCCAACTACAGAACCAAAATAAAGATCAACCCCCAAATGCGACAAAGTCCCCGATCGCCCCAACTGGGCACCACTACTGATCATCTGGGAAAGACACATAGTAACGACAAGAGTCTTCATCAAACTCCCACTTGAGCTCGGTCATATCATCTGGAGCGGTATCATCGGTCCCTGCATCTGGTTTTGGAAGGAATCTGTGAGTCACGGGGACTCAGCAATCTCACACCCTCGCGATCAAGACTATTTAAGCTTATAGGTAAGGTAAAGGTATGATGTGGAGTTGCAGCAAGCGACTAGCATATTTGGTGGCTAACATATTCGCAAAAGAGAGCGAGAAGAGAAGGCAAAGGCACGAGCGACAAACTATGATCAAGAAGTGATCCTAGAACAACCTACGTCAAGCATTACTCCAACACCGTGTTCACTTCACGGACTCGCCGAGAAGAGACCATCACGGTTACACACGCAGTTGGTGCATTTTAAATTAAGTTAAGTTTCAGGTTATCTACAATCGGACATTAACAAATTCCCATCTACCCATAACCACGGGCACGGCTTTTGAAAGTTCAAATCCCTGCAGGGGAGTCCCAACTTAGCCCATCACAAGCTCTCACGGTCAATGAAGGATATTCCTTCTCCCAAGACAATCCGATCAGACTCGGCATCCCAGTTACAAGACATCCTCGACAATGGTAAAACAAGTCCAGCAACACCGCCCGAATGTGCCGACAAATCCTGATAGGAGCTGCACATATCTCATTCTCAAGGCACACTCAGATAAGCAATCCGTACAACTAGAACCACCCCTCGAGTTTCCTCGAGGTGGCGCTACAAGGGGCTCTAGTTTGGACCAACACTCAGAGGAGCACTGACCCGGGGGGTTTAATAAAGATGACCCTTGTGCTCTGGAAACCCAAGGGAAAAAGAGGCTAGGTGGAAAATGGTAAAACCAAGGTTGGGCATTGCTGGAGGAGTTTTATTCAAGGAGAACTGTCAAGGGGTTCTCATTATAACCCAACCGTGTAAGGAACACAAAATCCGGGAACATAACACCGATATGACGGAAACTAGGGCGGCAAGAGTGGAACAAAACACTAGGCATAAGGCCGAGCATTCCACCCTTTACCAAGTATATACATGCATTAAGATAAACAAGATAATATGGTGATATCCCAACAATAAACATGTTCCAACAAGGAACGATCTCCAATCTTCACCTACAACTAGCAACGCTATAAAAGGGGCTGAGCAAAGCGGTAACATAGCCAAACAACGGTTTGCTTGGACATGGTGGGTTAGAGGTTTGACATGGAAAAATGGGAGGCATGATAAGCAAGTGGTAGGTATCGTAGTATAGGCATAGCAAAAGAGCGAGCATCTAGCAAGCAAAGATAGAAGAGATTTCGAGAGTATGGCCATCTTGCCTGCAAAGTTCTTAGAGTTTCCTTGATCCTCGTAAGCGAACTCAACGGGCTCCTCGTTCACGTACTCGTCTCCCAGCTCTACCCAAACAAGAACAACAAGCAAAAGGAACACAATCAACCACGTGCAATGCTCAAGCAACATGGTATGATATGCGGGATGTGATATGGGATGCATATGCATGATTTACAAAGGGATGATTGAACCTGGACTCAACTTGGAAATCTAAGAGTTCCACTGGAAAGGTGAGTTGATTTTGGTTGAAATCGATATAAAGATCACCGGAATCGGATGCACTGTTTGGAAATGGCAAGCAAAACAAATATGCAACCGGTCTGCGATAAACAGCAAGTAGCCTCCTAAATGCAGCAAGACTAACATGCTACAGCACTCAAACATAGCAACAAAATACATGGCAGGGATCCACTCATGATGCTTGACAAAAGATGAACACTGAGCTACGGCTAATTCAATCAATAGCAGGTTCAAACAAGCATGGCAAAAGTGCAAAAGATAACAGGTTACAGACTTGGTGAAATTAACATGTCAGGAATTTATCATCAGTTAGCAATGTTTAGAGCACGATAACTACATGCTACAGGAACAAATCATGGCAAAGCAAGGCATGGAATGAAGCTACTCTAAGCATATAACAAAAGTCCCTTACTGACCATGAGCCAAAAGGGATCAGAAAATACAATTGCAAGCATGTGAAGATAGCAAAAACATAAACAGATTCAGACTTAGTGAACAAGTAGGCATGTTTACGAGCTCAATGCACTCACTACGAGGCATTGCATGACAAACTAAGCATACACCCAGCATATAGACAGGACATAGAAGGTATACATGGCGAGAACAACATCATAGCATGCACGGATCAACAACAACATCCTTGGCAAAATTGCTAAACATGTTAACAATCTGCCGGGAACATTTTATAGCAAAAGTAGAGCTCGATTGACTCAAGCTAGGGTGCTCCATAATTGCAAACAAAGACATGGATGGATAGAGCACAACTTTATCTACAAAACATCCTTACTGATCATTCTCAAAAGAGGCACCGATCACTAGGAAACAACATGGACATATGGCATAAAAACAATAACAGGACAAGGACTTAGTGAAATTCTAAGTCCCTAAAATCAGCATCATTGAGTAAGCTACTTTGCATGCTTGTGCTAGTCACCACAAAGATCACAAAAATACATGGCATACACCCCTGTAAAGATAAAATGGCATTCTATAAAACACATGTAGAGCTCAGGATCATAGCATGCACACATTAATCATGGAAAAAATGACAAAAGTGCATTTGCTGAAACAGATCTGAAATTATCATCACATAGCCCTCTTCCAACAGCATTTCGGGCATCAAGATGAGCTCAAAAGAAAATGATGCAATGAGATTAAATGATGTACTCGTCGAGACAAACATTTTGATATGCTACACACACGAATCGAAGCTATGATGAGGAAGTTGTGGCATGTCAAAGAATGCAAAATAATTAGGGTTAGGGACGAAAAGTCAACCCCGAGATGAATCTGGATCTGGTGTGCGCGCGGCCCGAGGTTCAACGGCGCAAGCTCGCCGGAGAGTCACCGGACTTGTCGTTTCGAGGAGGAGGAAGGAGAGGGAGCTGGATCCGGGGCGCGGCTCGCCGGAGCTCGCCAGCGGGAGCTGCGGGGTGGCCACGGCTGTAAGAAGGCGGCGGCCCGGTGCGGATGGCGGCGGCGGTCGGGTCGCCGGCGACGAGGCTCGTCGGCGAGGTCGGAGAAATGTGGCGGCAGCCGGAGCGCCAGCGATGAAGGCGAAGGCAGCGCGCTGCAGGAGGAGAAGGGCGGCGGGCGCGGGCGCCTCTGGCCCGGTAGGCGGCTCGGGCGGGCCTCCCGTGGGCTCGTCGGGCCGGAGGAGAGAGAGAACTGGCGCAGGATAGGTGGCATGAGGCGGTTGGCCGCGGCGGTGTGTCCGGCGCCGGCGGACAATGTCCGGCGCGCTGAGGATGAAGGGGACTAGGGTTAGGGGCGAAATGGACCTGGGATTGAAATGGAGGGGTCTATTTATAGAGATAGAGGGAGCTATGGAGCTCCAAATGAGGTGCGGTTTGTGGCCACGTGATCCTGATCGAACGATCTAGATGATAGAAGGGGTTTAGGTGGGTTTTAGGCCACTTTGGAAGGGTGTTGGGCTGCAACACACACAAGGCCTTTTCGGTCCCTCGGTTAACCGTTGGAGTATCAAATGAAGTCCAAATGGCATGAAACTTGACAGGCGGTCTACCAGTAGTAAACTAAGGCCTCTTGGAAAGTATAGGTCCAATCCGAAAACGTTTAACACACACACACGAAAAAAGGTAGAAAGGACCATCGGAGGACATAGGAGCGCCGGAATGCAAAACGGACAATGGGGAAAATGCTCGGATGCATGAGACGAACACGTATGCAAATGCAATGCACATGATGACATGATATGAGATGCATGACAAAGACAAAACACGCGGAGGCAAAAACCCGACACCGAGGATATAAAATAACTTAGTGCCGGAAACGGCAAGAGTTGAAATACAAATAAGGTAAATTACATCCGGGGTGTTACACTGGGCTTAGATTATTTTATCTCTTACTAGTCGACTGCCGGCACTAGTTAGGAGTTTGAGCAATTATTTAACTTGCATTGCTTTTGCCAAATTGTGCCACTGATATTGTGAGTTGAGGAGCCTTTGCCAAACTACAGTTTATCGTACCAATAAGTACAGGTCCCGACACTACTGATTCCTGGTTACCACTCCATCCAATCTTCATCGGTTGTTTGAAGCCAACACAAACACGCTGATCACCACCTGTTGTATTGGTAAGAACTATCAGATCTTGGGCTCCGCAGACCCCTGAGAGGTTTGAACACTGGGGTGCGTACGAAGAACTCCTTCTCCCCAACTTGCTGGCCCAATGATTCCACAACCTAGCTCGACGAACCCAAGGGACAAGAGACACAACAGTTTATCCTGGTTCGGGCCACCTTGCGGTGTAATACCCTACTCCAACTTGTGGTGGATTGCCTCGAGGGCTGAGGATGAACTAGTACAGTGGTTGAACAGCTTCAGGAGGTGAGGTGTTCTTGAGCTCAATGAGCTAGTGGGTGTGAGGATGCTATGAATGATCTGATCCCGCTCTCGGGTGGTAGCTAAGTCCTATTTATAGTGGCCTTGGTCCACTTCCCAAATGTAGGCGGGAAGGGATCCGACAATGGCCAAATTCAAAGGGAGATATCTAGTACAAGTTATCCTGACAGGAGTGGTCTTCGCTGGCAAGGCTCTGGTTGTGACGCTGCAGTGAGCTCCGCGATGACCTCCATCTTGTTGTCCTGGTGGTCTTGGTCTCATACACCAAAATGGAAACCTTTGCCTGATTCCTCGGGACTCGGCGCCTGCGCTTGCCTCCTTGGCACCGAAGGGGAAACTGGTACACTGCGCCCGCTGGCGCCCGCTTCGCCTTGGTCGTCATGGCTCACATCATGTGAACCTCGCGAGGTGCACCTTGCATTGATATCTCCACTTCTTGGGTGCCAGCCTAGTGAGGACTCCCCATAAGAAGGTCTTGGTGTCGTCCGCCTCACGAGGCTTGGCCCCTCGCGAGGGTCTTGAATCGTTGTTGCTGAAACTGGGCCGTACTGGGCCGCTGATGGAGCCATGCCATGGGCCGTAGGCAGGCAAGTCAGGGTACCCCCGTTCCTAGGATGCCGACAGTAGCCCCCGGGCCCAAGGCGCGCTCAAACATGGCTTCTGGGTGAAGCCAAACGGCAAGTGCGGAGAGCCGCTGGCCCCAACCGCCTGCGGCCTTGGTCGACACATGGCGATTGATGGGACGTGGGCACCTCCGCTTCCCCATGCTGCCTCTGCAACCGTCCGACTTGACCAGACTATGCTGCATGCAGAGAAAAATCATCATTATGTGCGATCGTGGAGGCCGGCGGCTGCCTTCTCCTGGCTAAAAATGAGGGAGGGGCGGAGCCCCCTTGTTAATCTATGTCTATCTGATTTCGGGTTCCTACAAAACCCTTGATGTTCGAACACTAGGGTGCGCACGAAGATCTCTCCTCCCCCTTGCACTCTCCCTCACCTTGATCTCAAGACTCAGTGCATCGAACTTGCAGAACAAACGGACACATGATTATACTAGTTCGGGCCACCGATGTGGTGTAAAACCCTACTCCAGTGTGGTGTGGTGGATTGCCTCTTGGGTTCAGGATGAACAGTTGCAAGGGAAGAACAGCCTCCTAAGGAGAGGTGCTCCTGTGCTTGGTTAGTTTGTGTGGATGAGGGTGATCTGAATGGCCTCAGGTCAGTTGCCTCCTACTGTGGTGGCTAGCCCTATTTATAGAGGCGTTGGTCCTTCCCAAATGCTAGCGGGGAGGGATGCCACAACAACCAAATTTGAAGGGAGACAACTAGAACAAGTTATCCTGACTAAAGGTGGTCTTCGCCTGCCAAAGGCTCTGGTGGTGATGCCATCATGGGCTCCACGATGACCTCCGTCCTGCCGTCCTGCTGGTCTTGGTCTCATTGCACTGATATAGAAACATTTGCCTAATGCCTCGGGAATCCTCGCCTGCGCTTGACTATTTGGCACCAAAGAGGAAATGAGGACACTGTGCGTGCTGGCACCCGCCTGGCCCCGGTTGTCATGGCTTGCATCACAGGAACCTCGCGAGGTGCCCCTTGCCTTGATCTCTCCACCCCTCGCGAGCCAGCCTGGTGAGGCCGCCCCTGAGGAGGTCTTGCATCGTCCGCCTCGTGAGGCTCGGCCCCTCGTGAGGGTATTGAGTGTTTGCTAGAGAAGATGGGTCGTATGGGGCCGCTGGGGGAGTCACGCCGTGGGCCGCAGGCAGGTAAGTCTAGGGACCCCCGTTCCTAGGACGCCGACAGTAGCCCCCGGGCACAAGGCGCGCTCGGACTTGGCGTCGAGGCGAAGCCAAGGGGCAAGTGCAGAGCGCCGCCGGCCCCAACAGCCTATGGCCTCGGTTGACGCATGGCAATTGATGGGACGTGGGTGTCTTCACTTCCAACGCTACCTTGGCAACTGCCTGACTTGACGAGTCCCTGCAGCATGTAGAGTAAAATCATCATTACCTGTGATCGTGGGGATCGCCGGTTGGCCTTCTCCCGCTATAAATGAGGAGGGGGCGGAGCCCCCGTTGCTCATCCCTTCCTGCTCCGCTCGCTTCTTCTCCCTTTCTTCATCGCTAGTAGTGACACCCATGGCGCCTGCAAAGAAGTTCTCGGCCACAGAAAAGGGGAAGGCCCGCCACGAGGGGCCCGGCTCACCGCCGCCTAGGAGGGGCGCGGCCGTCCCAACAAGCACACCACGGCCCCCGCCGTGGCCCCTCGCGGCCGCCGCAGCACCTCTTCGCATGGTGGGAGTCGCCAAGTTCGTGGCAGCCCCATCAATGAAGGGAGGTGCGCCATGGTCGCACAGCCTCCCCGGCCGTGCTTCCACTCAGTGGAGGTGCTGCTGGAGTTTGTCATGTGGTCAGAGAACCCGGACGGCACCTGGCTTTAGCTTCCGCGCTTCTTTGCCGGCGAGCTGCCAGCCATTGGTCCAGGCGGTCTCTGGCTATAGGCGGACGGCTGCTGCAGCAAGGCTTCATGGGTTGCAGTCGAGGTCTCCGTTGCATGCAATGCAGCCCTGGCCCGCGGCTGGCAGACGTTTGCTCGCGCGCGCGGCCTGGGCCGGTGGTGCACCCTCCACTTCAAGTACGATGGCAACACGACCCTCTATGTGAGGGTGTTAAGGGAAGATGGTCGCCGCATCGTGTGCTGCCCTGAGGACAACGACGGTGGTGAGCTGCTCAGCCTCTGGGACGGCCGCGACGAGGGTGAAGGAGGGCTTGTCCTTGGCGCCGACCATGGCTCGTCCAGCTACGGCGGCACTTCTTCCGGCGACAGCTCTAGCAGTGGCGGCTACGACCAGCCACCATGCCGTCGCGCCCGTTTCAAGGGTGGCAGCGGGCCGTCTTGTCGCCACGCTCCAGTGAAGCAAGAGGAGGGGTCTGGCTGAGCCCAGGAGAGCGCCATGGGCCCATCCTCGCGAACTGCTGCGGGGGCACACGCCACTTTTGTTTCCTTCTGCCTTTTCTTCCTGCATTAAGAGAGAGACAATTATGGGGCCCCGCAGGGACGTGCAATGAACTATGATTTCCAAGTTCCTATGCTATGTTTATCGTTCCTATGTCGCATTGCAACATCGGCGTTTTATTTAGGCACGTAGAAATAACTTAGCTTGGCGCGCTCGAAGTAGTTTCCGCCTCGTGAGTCGCATTTCCTAGTGCCTGGCGAGGCCTCCTTGGCTCGGGAGGCATCTAGGAACTGCAAAAATTCGTTAGGAAACTTTTATTCATCCGAGCCCTGGTTGCAGGTGCAGTTGGCCATGACCCAGGGCTTCGCATCGCGGTACTCGAGGGGCACGGATTGAGAGAGGTGCGCCAGCTTGAGAGCTCGAGCGAGGGTGCCTCGCGAAGAACAGAGAAAATGCTCACAAGGGCACCTGTCCAGCCCCCTCGCGAGGCAAGCAAGGGAGAGCACGGGTCAAAATAAGGAACCGAGGGCAGAACAGAGGCAAAAGGCGATGGAACCAAGCTGGCAAGGAACACCAGAAAGTAAATTTTCATTAAAGAGGGGCAAGCCAACTACGGAAAGCAAATGAAAAGCCGCGTGTGGCACCTAGTCTAGTCTTCTCACCATCTAGGAGCTAAGTGTTGCCATTAGGACGTGGGAGGGAGCCCCTGAGGCCCGAGGGCGGCAATCCTGAGACTCCGCGGCGTCTCTAGGTGCACGGCGCCATGCTTGGAGATGTGGGAGACCTTAAACGGGCCCTCCCACATGGGTGAAAGCTTATGCAACCCTTCCCTGGAGAGCACCCGCCTTAGGACGAGGTCACCCCCCTCAAGCATCCTAGAGCGGACACCGCAACAGTGATACCACTGCAACACCTGCTAGTATCTTGCCGCTCGAAGCATGGCTTCGCTGCGGCGTTCCTCCCCCAGCACGAGGTCCATCCCCCGCATGGCGTCCTGTTGCGCCTCATCAAATGCCAGGAACGGCACGGAGCGATGCCTGACCTCGTGTGGGAGAACCTCTTCTGCTCCATAAACGAGGAAGAACAGGGTCTCGCCTGTTGGCTTGGTGGTGGTGGTGCAGATGGACCACATCACGGACTGGAGCTCATCGTGCCAGCCCCTGCCCCAAGCCTCGAGCTTCTTCTTGAAGGTCCTGGTCTTGAGGCCTCTTGGGACCTCCCCGTTGGTGCGTTCGGCCTGACCATTGCTCCTGGGGTGTGCCACTGAAGCATAGCAGATATGCATTCCATGGTTAGCACAATATGTCTTGAAGAGATTGCTAGTGAACTGCGAGCCGTTGTCGGTGATGATGCGATTAGGGACCCCGAACCGGCTCACGATACCCTTGATGAACTTGACCGCAGATCCGGCCGGGATGGTGCGGACAGCTTCTACCTCCGCCCATTTGGTGAACTTGTCGATGGCGACGTAGAGCTAGCGGTAGCCCCCAGGCGCTCGAGGGAATGGGCCTAAGATATCAAGCCCCTAGACTGCAAATGGCCACGAGAGCGGGATGGTCTGGAGGTCTTGAGCTGGATGATGGATCTGCTTGGCATGGAATTGACAGGCCTCACAGGACTTCACCAGCTCAATCGCGAGGTTGAGCGCCGTAGGCCAGTAGAACCCGATGCGGAATGCCTTGCCGACGAGGGTTCGTGAAGATGAGTGGTGCCCGGAGTCTCCACCGTGTATGTCAGCTAGCAACTCGTTCCCCTGTTCCCTAGAGATACAACGCAAGGAAGCGTCATTCGGCCGCTTCCTGTATAACTCACCGTCCTGGATGCAGTATGTCGTGGCCTGTCGGGCCACGCACTTCGCATCCTCCTCTTTCTCCCACAGCGTCCCTTGAGTCAGGTATTCCTTGAACTCCTTGGTCCAGCACCCCTCCTGATGCTCGAGCGCCAAGAGTAGGCACGCTCTCGAGGCAGGTGATTGGGGAGCTCCTCCCGAGGCAGGGCCGGCCTCGAAAGCGGAGGCGCTGCCGATGGCTTGAAGAGCCGCTCCTCGAAGACGCGATGCTCTTGGGGTAGTCGCTTGGATGCTCTTTTGGCGATGTCGTCGGCCTCCTTGTTGGTGCCACGAGGCACGTGCTGCAATTCTAGACCCAGGAACTGCTTTTTCATTTTGCGTACCTCCGCGAGGTATGCCCCCATGTGCTCGTTCCTTGGCTCGTATACCTTATTGGAGAAGTTGACAAGGAGCTGCGAGTCACCCCTGATGGTGAGGCACTTCACCCCGAGGGCCACCACAGCCTTAAGGCGAGCTATGAGGCCTTTGTACTACATGATGTTGTTGGAGACCTTCTCGCCCTGCTGGAAGCATAGCTGCACGACATAATAGGGCTTGTCTTGGGTGGGCGAGATGAGCACCGCTCCGGCCCCACGCACTGCGTGCAAACGCGCCATCGAAATACATAACCCAGCCATCGAGCGCTTCACTTCCTGGAGAGAGGGATCGGTCCTCACCTGCTTCAAGCCCCGGGGCATCCGTCCATTCTGCCATGAAATCGGAGAGCGCGGCTTCCTTGATTGCCCTGGTTGTGCTGAACTCCAGCTAGAATGCCTGCAGCTCGATGTTCCATTCGTTGACCCTTCCTGCAGCAACGTTGGGGCTCCTAAGTACCCTCTCCAGTGGGTAGGCCGAGACGACCTTGATTGGATGACCTTTAAAGTAGTGTCGTAGCTTACGCGAGGCCACCAAGAGCGCGAGCAAGAGCTTCTGAGGCATGCGGTACCATGCCCTTGCGTCCCATAGTACCGTCCTGATGAAATACACTGGGTGCTCGACATGGGCGGGCACGCCGATGGGGCCTACGTCTGTCGATGGTTGAGGCGCCTCCGGAAGCGGTGGGACCCCCAAAGACTGGTCGCTCATTGGGGCCTCTATAGGCCCAAGGACACTATCTTGCTAGGCCTGGTCATCCGTTGGCGTTGCTGCAGCCCTTGCGGTGCCCTCCGGGTCTTGTGTCACTCCGGTTGGGGGCGTCGCTCGGCGCGACGTATCCTTGGCCTAGCGCTCTTCCCTAACCGCCACCGGAGCTGCGCTGGCAGAGTAAGGAGTTGCGGCAAGGTAGAGCACCAGGGGCTCGAGAGGGTGGGGCGCCACAATCACCGGAGGGCTGGTCAGTTATCTCTTGAGGTCTTGAAACAATTGGTCAACCTCCAGGGTCCACTCAAATGGGCCCCTCTTCTTAATCAACTTGAAGAATGGTAGGGCCCACTCTCCAAGCTTGGAGATGAAGCGCCCTAGCGAAGTCACGCAGCTGGCAAGCTTCTGTATCTCCTTGAGGGTTCGCGGTGGGCTCATTTCTTCGATCTCCTTGACCTTTTCCGGGTTGGCCTCGATCCCCCTATGGGACACGAGGAAGCCAAGTAGCTTGCCGGAAGGGACACCAAGCACACACTTCTCCTGGTTGAGCCGCAAGTCCACCTGGCGCAGGGTCGCAAAGGTCTCCTCCAGGTCCTGAATCAAAGTTCTCGCCTCCCGAGACTTTACCACAATGTCTTCGCCATAGGCTTTAGCGTTCCTCTCGAGCAGCTGACCCAGGGTGATGTGCAACAGCCGTTGGAAGGTCGCGCCTGCGTTGCGCAACCCGAACGACATGCAAGTGTAGCAGTACACCCCGCACGGGGTTAGGAAGGCCGTCTTCTCCACATCCTCTACCGCCATCTTGATCTGATGATAGCCCGAGTCAATGATCTGTTCGATGCGTGGAAGTGGGAACATATCTTGGGGACATGTCTTCTTGAGGTTGGTGAAGTCGACACACATGCGCTCCTTCCCACCTTTCTTTGGCACGACGATGGGGTTCGCCATCCACTCGGGGTACCGAACCTCGTGAATGACACATGCCGCCTCCAGCTTGCAGGTTTCCTGGACGATGAAGGACTGCTTCTCCGGGGATTGTCGCCGCGCTTTCTGCTTCACAGGGCGCACATTGGGGCACACCCTCATGTGATGCTCGATCAACACTCTTGGGACCCCTGCCAGCTATTTGGGATCCCATGCAAATACTTCCTTGTTTGCGCGCAAGAACTTCACCAATGCCTTCTCTTGATCCGAGTCGAGGTTGGCACTTATGGTGAAGGTGACTCCAGAGGACCCATCTTCCTCGACTGGCACCTGCTTGGTTTCTGCCCGATCTTGAGTAAACAACTGCTTCTTCTTCGCTGGTGCGGCCTCCTTGACTCCGAAGGTGACCTCGTCGGCAACGGTTTTGAGGGCAAGCCTGAGCGCTACCAGAGCTTCCTTTGTATCTCCGACTATGGTGAGGACGTCCTTGCTCCTGGGCATCTTCATGAGGTTATAGGCCGGATGGGTTGCCGCCATAAACTGAGCCAGTGCTGGGTACCCGAGGATGGCGCTGTACGGGAGGCTAATACGGACGATATCGAATTCGATCAGCTCAGTGCGATAGTTGTCAAGGGTGCTGAAGGTCACGGGAAGATGGATCTGCCCTAGGGGGCGGAGCTGCCGCCGACCCTGGAGAAGGGCTTGCTAGGGCGAAGCTTCTCGAGCGGCACGTGAAGGAGGCTAAAAGCCTCCACAGAGAGCATGTTGAGGCTGGCACCGCCATCGATGAAGGTCTTGGTGACAGCTAGGCTGCAGATGGTGAGCGTGCAAAGCATTGGGAGCACGCCCGAGCCGACGGTGGTGACTGGGTAATCCCCCGAGTCGAAGGTCAGGTCGGCCTTGGACACTGCCCAGCCCAGTGGAGCTCCCTGCCACACGGAAGCGGCGCCGATCTGGCTAAGGAACAGCTTGGCGTGACGGCCGAGGGCGGCGCTTGCGAGCCGCCGAGGAGGGCCGCGACAGCGAGGGGCACCGGTGCCGCGAACACGTAGAGAAGAGGCTGCACCGCTCCTCCCAAGATGCCTTCGTAGATCCTGGGAGGTTCAGCAGTCAGGCGTGCGGTGCACCAGCGAGGGCCATGGGAATCCAGTTGGCCATGACCTTGTCGTCGCCCCCAGCTTTTAGGACAGCCTCTTCATAGGCTAGAAGGAAGGCCGACGGGTCCGCCGCGCCGTCGTAACTCGGCGGCATATCTGGCTTGAACTTGGGTGGCCACCGCACACGCCGCAAAGCGGGGGATAAGGCTCGGAGTGCCCTGGCCCCGCCATGGGCATCCGTCATTGCAGTTAGATGAGCAACCCCGTCCATGGGGGCAAGGCGCGGTGATGGCGGAGCGTGGATCGACGAAAGAAATGCTTCGGCGCACCCTTACCTGGCGTGCCAAAAGTCGAATTTCGGGTTTCGGCAAAATCCTTGAGGTTCAAACACTGGGGTGCGCATGAAGATCTCTCCTTCCCCTTGCACTCTCCCTCACCGTGATCTCAAGGCTCAGCACGTCGAACTCGCAGAACAAAGGGACACAAGATTTATACTGGTTCGGGCCATTGATGTGGTGTAAAACCCTACTCCAGTGTGGTGTGGTGGATTGCCTCTTGGCCTGAGGATGAACAGTTACAAGGGAAGAACAGCCTCCCAAGGAGAGGTGCTCTTGTGCTTGGTGAATTTGTGTGGATGAGGATGATCTGAATGGCCTCAGATCAGTTGCCTCCTACTATGGTGGCTAGCCCTATTTATAGAGGCCCTGCTCCTCTTACCAAATGCTGGCGGGAAGGGATGCCACAACGGCCAAATTTGAAGGGAGACAACTAGTACAAGTTATCCTGACTAAAGTTGGTCTTCTCCTGCCAAAGGCTTTGGTGGTGACGCCGTCCTGGCTACACGGTAACCTCCGTCCTACCATCCTGCTGGTGTTGGTCTCGTTGGACTGATATGGAAACCTTTGCCTGATGCCTTGGGACTCCTCGCATGCGCTTGCCTCTTTAGCACCAAAGAGGAAACGAGGACACTGTGCGCGCTGGTGCCCTCCTGGCCCCGGTCGTCATGGCTTGCGTCACAGGAACCTCACGAGGTGCCCCTTGCCTTGATCTCTCTGCCCCTCGCGAGCAAACCTGGTGAGGCCGCCCCCGAGTAGATCTTACATCGTCTGCCTCGCGAGGGTCTTGAGTGTTTGCCGGTGAAGATGGGCCGTACGGGGCCGCTGGCGGAGCCATGCCGTGGGCCACAGGCAGGCAAGTCTAGGGACCCCCGTTCCCAGGACGCCGACAATGTCTTGTCCTGGCTATAAATGAGGGTGGCGGGCGCAACGCCTGCCGCTGGTCTTGCCGACAACTCCTCCAGCAGCAGAAACGACTCATGGGAGTCCAGTGACTCTCCTGAGCCTAGCGAGTCTCCGGAGTCGAGCGACGATAGCTACGTGCCCCCGAGCTCCCGCCGTGGCCGGAGTGCTGCAGTGACCTCCGTCCAGCGCCGACGATGATCTGGATGGGGATGGTGTTGGCCTCACGTGGTCCAATGTTGATGATGGCATCGGTGGCGGCGCCCATAGTCGGGGCTCCTTGAGTTGTTCCCCTTTTGTTCCCTGTAAGGAATCGAAACGAACCCTGTGGGGGGTATGTAAAATTCCTGTAATGCTTTTGTTCCACCGTTTATTATTCTTAACATGAGATTGCGGCTGCGTGTCTCGCTCAGGCATCACTCCCCCTTTTAGTCCTTGTAGTAGCTTTAGCGCTCTACTGTAACGCCCTCGATGCGGCTATATCTCCCACGTGCCGAAGCACGACTTAGAGGCATAACCGCATTGAAAGCAATGTCGCAAGTGAGGTAATCTTCACACAAACCATGTAATACATAAGGGAAAGAGATACATAGTTGGCTTACAATCGCCACTTCACACAATACATGAATAAAGCATTACATCATCCAGATACAAACAAGGTCCGACTATGGAACCCAAAATAAAAGAAGACTACCCCAAGTGCTACACAGATCCCCGATCGTCCCAACTAGGCTCCACTACTGATCAACTGAAAAACGAAACAACATAATGAACACGATCTTCATCAAGCTCCTCCTTGAGATCTGTTGCATCACCTGCACGATATCATCGGCACCTGCAAGCTGGTTTTGGAAGTATCTGTGAGTCACGGGGAATCAGCAATCTTACACCCTCGCGATCAAGACTATTTAAGCTTATGGGTAGGGTAAAAGTATGAAGTGAAGCTGCAGCAAGCGACTAGCATATATGGTGGCTAACATACGCAAATGAGAGCGAGAGGAGAAGGCAAAGCACGGTCGAGAAACTATGATCAAGAAGTGATCCTAGAATAACCTACATCAAGCATAACTCCAACACCGTGTTCACTTCCCAGACTCCGCTGGAAAGAGACCATCACGGTTACACACGCGGTTGATGCATTTTAATTAAGGTAAGCTTCAGGTTTTCTACAACCGGACATTAACAAATTCCCATCTACCCATAACCACGGGCACGGCTTTTGAAAGTTCAAAACCCTGCAGGGGTGTCCCAACTTAGCCTATCACAAGCTCTCACGGTCAACGAAGGATATTCCTTCTCCCAGGAAGACCCGATCAGGCTCGGAATCCCGGTTACAAGGCATTTCGACAATGGTAAAACAAGACCAGCAAAGCCACCCAGATATGCCGACAAATCCCGATAGGAGCTGCACATATCTTGTTCTCAGGGCACACCGGATGAGCAAGACGTTAGGTGGGCCAGCCCAGAGTTGCCCCTGGTAGCTCCGGACATCGCTCAGTTGGACCAACAC